>NW_027274624.1:0-90224 GCF_030028105.1 Mobula birostris
ACCCACAATGACGTCAGTCAATCAACCTGCCAACCAGATACTGCACACTCACCCACAATGACGTCAGTCAACCTGCCAACCCGATACTGCACACTCACCCACAATAACGTCAGTCAATCAACCTGCCAACCCGATACTGCACACTCACCCACAATGACGTCAGTCAATCAACCTGCCAACCCGATACTGCACACTCACCCACAATGACGTCAATCAACCTGCCAACCCGATACTGCACACTCACCCACAATGACGTCAGTCAATCAACCTGCCAACCCGATACTGCACACTCACCCACAATGACGTCAGTCAATCAACCTGCCAACCCGATACAGCACACTCACCCACAATGACGTCAATCAACCTGCCAACCCGATACTGCACACTCACCCACAATGACGTCAGTCAATCAACCCGCCAACCCGATACTGCACACTCACCCACAATGACGTCAATCAACCTGCCAACCCGATACTGCACACTCACCCACAATGACGTCAGTCAATCAACCTGCCAACCCGATATTGCACACTCACCCACAATGACGTCAGTCAATCAACCTGCCAACCCGATACTGCACACTCACCCACAATGACGTCAATCAACCTGCCAACCCGATACTGCTCACTCACCCACAATGACGTCAGTCAATCAACCTGCCAACCCGATATTGCACACTCACCCACAATGACGTCAGTCAATCAACCTGCCAACCCGATACTGCACACTCACCCACAATGACGTCAATCAACCTGTCAACCCGATACTGCACACTCACACACAATGACGTCAGTCAATCAACCTGCCAACCCGATACTGCACTCTCACCCACAATGACGTCAATCAACCTGCCAACCCGATACTGCACACTCACCCACAATGATGTCAGTCTATCAACCCGCCAACCCGATACTGCACACTCACACACAATGACGTCAGTCAATCAACCTGCCAACCCGATACTGCACTCTCACGCACAATGTCAGTCAATCAACCTGCCAACCCGATACTGCACACTCACCCACAATGACGTCAGTCAATCAATCTACCAACCCGATACTGCACACTCACCCACAATGACGTCAATCAATCAACCTGCCAACCCGACCCGATACTGCAAACTCACCCATAATGACGTCAGTCAATCAACGTGCCAACCAGATACTGCACACTCACCCACAATGACGTCAGTCAATCAACCTGCCAACCCGATACTGCACACTCACCCACAATGACGTCAATCAACCTGCCAACCCGATACTGCACACTCACCCACAATGACGTCAGTCAATCAACCTGCCAACCCGATACTGCACTCTCACCCACAATGACGTCAATCATCCTGCCAACCCGATACTGCACACTCACCCACAATGACGTCAGTCAATCAACCCGCCAACCCGATACTGCACACTCACACACAATGACGTCAGTCAATCAACCTGCCAACCCGATACCGCACTCTCACGCACAATGTCAGTCAATCAACCTGCCAACCCGATACTGCACACTCACCCACAATGACGTCAGTCAATCAATCTACCAACCCGATACTGCACACTCACCCACAATGACGTCAATCAATCAACCTGCCAACCCGATACTGCACACTCACCCATAATGACGTCAGTCAATCAACGTGCCAACCAGATACTGCACACTCACCCACAATGACGTCAGTCAATCAACCTGCCAACCCGATACTGCACACTCACCCACAATGACGTCAGTCAATCAACCTGCCAACCCGATACTGCACAGTCACCCACAATGTCAGTCAATCAACCTGCCAACCCGATACTGCACACTCACCCACAATGACGTCAGTCAATCAAACTGCCAACCCGATACTGCACACTCACCCACAATGACGTCAATCAACCTGCCAACCCGATACAGCACACTCATCCACAATGACGTCAATCAACCTGCCAGCCCGATACTGCACACTCACCCACAATGACGTCAGTCAATCAACCTGCCAACCCGATACTGCACACTCACCCACAATGACGTCAGTCAATCAACCTGCCAACCCGATACTGCACACTCACCCACAATGAAGTCAAACAACCTGCCAACCAGATACTGCACACTCACCCACAATGACGCCAGTCAATCAACCTGCCAACCCGATACTGCACACTCACCCACAATGACGTCAGTCAATCAACCTGCCAACCCGATACTGCACACTCACCCACAATGGCGTCAGTCAATCAATCTGTCAACCGGATACTGCACACTCACCCACAATGACGTCAATCAACCTGCCAACCCGATACTGCACACTCACCCACAATGACGTCAGTCAATCAACCTACCAACCCGATACTGCACACTCACCCACAATGACTTCAGTCAATCAACCTGCCAACCCGATACTGCACACTCACCCACAATGAAGTCAGTCAATCAACCTGCCAACCCGATACTGCACACTCACCCACAATGACGTCAGTCAATCAACCTGCCAACCCGATACTGCACACTCACCCACAATGACGTCAATCAACCTGCCAACCCGATACTGCACACTCACCCACAATGAAGTCAGTTAATCAACCTGCCAACCCGATACTGCACACTCACCCACAATGACGTCAGTCAATCAACCCGCCAACCCGATACTGCACACTCACCCACAATGACGTCAATCAACCTGCCAACCCGACACTGCACACTCACCCACAAGGACGTCAGTCAATCAACCTGCCAAACCGATATTGCACACTCACCCACAATGACGTCAGTCAATCAACCTGCCAACCCGATACTGCACACTCACCCACAATGAGGTCAATCAACCTGCCAACCCGATACTGCACACTCACCCACAATGACGTCAGTCAATCAACCTGCCAACCCGATACTGCACTCTCACCCACAATGACGTCAATCAACTTGCCAACCCGATACTGCACACTCACCCACAATGACGTCAGTCAATCAACCCGCCAACCCGATACTGCACACTCACACACAATGACGTCAGTCAATCAACCTGCCAACCCGATACTGCACACTCGCCCACAATTTCAGTCAATCAACCTGCCAACCCGATACTGCACACTCACCCACAATGACGTCAGTCAATCAACCTGCCAACCCGATACTGCACACTCACCCACAATGACGTCAATCAACCTGCCAACCCGATACTGCACACTCACGCACAATGACGTCAGTCAATCAACCTGCCAACCCGATACTGCACACTCACCCACAATGACGTCAGTCAACCTGCCAACCCGATACTGCACACTCACCCACAATAACGTCAGTCAATCAACCTGCCAACCCGATACTGCACACTCACCCACAATGACGTCAGTCAATCAACCTGCCAACCCGATACTGCACACTCACCCACAATGACGTCAATCAACCTGCCAACCCGATATTGCACACTCACCCACAATGACGTCAGTCAATCAACCTGCCAACCCGATACTGCACACTCACCCACAATGACGTCAGTCAATCAACCTGCCAACCCGATACAGCACACTCACCCACAATGACGTCAATCAACCTGCCAACCCGATACTGCACACTCACCCACAATGAAGTCAATCAATCAACCTGCCAACCCGATACTGCACACTCACCCACAATGACGTCAGTCAATCAACCCGCCAACCCGATACTGCACACTCACCCACAATAACGTCAATCAACCTGCCAACCCGATACTGCACACTCACCCACAATGACGTCAGTCAATCAACCTGCCAACCCGATATTGCACACTCACCCACAATGACGTCAGTCAATCAACCTGCCAACCCGATACTGCACACTCACCCACAATGACGTCAATCAACCTGCCAACCCGATACTGCACACTCACCCACAATGACGTCAGTCAATCAACCTGCCAACCCGATATTGCACACTCACCCACAATGACGTCAGTCAATCAACCTGCCAACCCGATACTGCACACTCACCCACAATGACGTCAATCAACCTGCCAACCCGATACTGCACACTCACCCACAAAGAAGTCAGTCAATCAACCTGCCAACCCGATACTGCACTCTCACCCACAATGACGTCAATCAACCTGCCAACCCGATACTGCACACTCACCCACAATGACGTCAGTCAATCAACCTGCCAACCCGATACTGCACTCTCACGCACAATGTCAGTCAATCAACCTGCCAACCCGATACTGCACACTCACCCACAATGACGTCAGTCAATCAATCTACCAACCCGATACTGCACACTCACCCAGAATGACGTCAATCAATCAACCTGCCAACCCGATACTGCACACTCACCCACAATGACGTCAGTCAATCAACCTGCCAACCCGATACTGCACACTCACACACAATGACGTCAGTCAATCAACCTGCCAACCCGATACTGCACACTCACCCACAATGTGAGTCAATCAACCTGCCAACCCGATACTGCACATTCACCCACAATGACGTCAGTCAGTCAACCTGCCAACCCGATACTGCACACTCACCCACAATGTCAGTCAATCAACCTGCCAACACGATACTGCACACTCACCCACAATGACGTAAATCAACTTGCCAACCCGATACTGCACACTCACCCACAATGAAGTCAGTCAATCAACCTGCCAACCCGATACTGCACACTCACCCACAATGACGTCAGTCAATCAACCCGCCAACCCGATACTGCACACTCACCCACAATGACGTCAATCAACCTGCCAACCCGATACTGCACACTCACCCACAATGAGGTCAGTCAATCAACCTGCCAACCCATATATTGCACACTCACCCACAATGACGTCAGTCAATCAACCTGCCAACCTGATACTGCACACTCACCCACAATGACGTCAATCAACCTGCCAACCCGATACTGCACACTCACCCACAATGACGTCAGTCAATCAACCTGCCAACCCGATAATGCACTCTCACTCACAATGACGTCAATCAACCCGCCAACCCGATACTGCACACTCACACACAATGACGTCCGTCAATCAACCTGCCAACCCGATACTGTATACTCACCCACAATGTCAGTCAATCAACCTGCCAACCCGATACTGCACACTCACCCACAGTGACGTCAGTCAATCAACCTGCCAACACGATACTGCACGCTCACCCACAATGTCAGTCAATCAACCTGCCAACCCGATACTGCACACTCACCCACAATGTGAGTCAATCAACCTGCCAACCCGATACTGCACATTCACCCACAATGACGTCAGTCAGTCAACCTGCCAACCCGATACTGCACCCTCACCCACAATGACGTCAGTCAATCAACCTGCCAACCCGATACTGCACACTCACCCACAATGTCAGTCAATCAACCTGCCAACCCGATACTGCACACTCACCCACAATGACGTAAATCAACTTGCCAACCCGATACTGCACACTCACCCACAATGAAGTCAGTCAATCAACCTGCCAACCCGATACTGCACACTCACCCACAATGACGTCAGTCAATCAACCCGCCAACCCGATACTGCACACTCACCCACAATAACGTCAGTCAATCAACCTGCCAACCCGATACTGCACACTCACCCACAATGACGTCAGTCAATCAACCTGCCAACCCGATACTGCACACTCACCCACAATGACGTCAATCAACCTGCCAACCCGATATTGCACACTCACCCACAATGACGTCAGTCAATCAACCTGCCAACCCGATACTGCACACTCACCCACAACGACGTCAGTCAATCAACCTGCCAACCCGATACAGCACACTCACCCACAATGACGTCAATCAACCTGCCAACCCGATACTGCACACTCACCCACAATGAAGTCAATCAATCAACCTGCCAACCCGATACTGCACACTCACCCACAATGACGTCAGTCAATCAACCCGCCAACCCGATACTGCACACTCACCCACAATGACGTCAATCAACCTGCCAACCCGATACTGCACACTCACCCACAATGACGTCAGTCAATCAACCTGCCAACCCGATATTGCACACTCACCCACAATGACGTCAGTCAATCAACCTGCCAACCCGATACTGCACACTCACCCACAATGACGTCAATCAACCTGCCAACCCGATACTGCACACTCACCCACAATGACGTCAGTCAATCAACCTGCCAACCCGATATTGCACACTCACCCACAATGACGTCAGTCAATCAACCTGCCAACCCGATACTGCACACTCACCCACAATGACGTCAATCAACCTGCCAACCCGATACTGCACACTCACCCACAATGACGTCAGTCAATCAACCTGCCAACCCGATACTGCACTCTCACCCACAATGACGTCAATCAACCTGCCAACCCGATACTGCACACTCACCCACAATGACGTCAGTCAATCAACCTGCTAACCCGATACTGCACTCTCACGCACAATGTCAGTCAATCAACCTGCCAACCCGATACTGCACACTCACCCACAATGACGTCAGTCAATCAATCTACCAACCCGATACTGCACACTCACACACAATGACGTCAGTCAATCAACCTGCCAACCCGATACTGCACACTCACCCACAATGTGAGTCAATCAACCTGCCAACCCGATACTGCACATTCACCCACAATGACGTCAGTCAGTCAACCTGCCAACCCGATACTGCACACTCACCCACAATGTCAGTCAATCAACCTGCCAACCCGATACTGCACACTCACCCACAATGACGTAAATCAACTTGCCAACCCGATACTGCACACTCACCCACAATGAAGTCAGTCAATCAACCTGCCAACCCGATACTGCACACTCACCCACAATGACGTCAGTCAATCAACCCGCCAACCCGATACTGCACACTCACCCACAATGACGTCAATCAACCTGCCAACCCGATACTGCACACTCACCCACAATGAGGTCAGTCAATCAACCTGCCAACCCATATATTGCACACTCACCCACAATGACGTCAGTCAATCAACCTGCCAACCTGATACTGCACACTCACCCACAATGACGTCAATCAACCTGCCAACCCGATACTGCACACTCACCCACAATGACGTCAGTCAATCAACCTGCCAACCCGATAATGCACTCTCACTCACAATGACGTCAATCAACCCGCCAACCCGATACTGCACACTCACACACAATGACGTCAGTCAATCAACCTGCCAACCCGATACTGTATACTCACCCACAATGTCAGTCAATCAACCTGCCAACCCGATACTGCACACTCACCCACAGTGACGTCAGTCAATCAACCTGCCAACACGATACTGCACGCTCACCCACAATGTCAGTCAATCAACCTGCCAACCCGATACTGCACACTCACCCACAATGTGAGTCAATCAACCTGCCAACCCGATACTGCACATTCACCCACAATGACGTCAGTCAGTCAACCTGCCAACCCGATACTGCACCCTCACCCACAATGACGTCAGTCAATCAACCTGCCAACCCGATAATGCACTCTCACTCACAATGACGTCAATCAACCCGCCAACCCGATACTGCACACTCACACACAATGACGTCAGTCAATCAACCTGCCAACCCGATACTGTATACTCACCCACAATGTCAGTCAATCAACCTGCCAACCCGATACTGCACACTCACCCACAGTGACGTCAGTCAATCAACCTGCCAACACGATACTGCACGCTCACCCACAATGTCAGTCAATCAACCTGCCAACCCGATACTGCACACTCACCCACAATGTGAGTCAATCAACCTGCCAACCCGATACTGCACATTCACCCACAATGACGTCAGTCAGTCAACCTGCCAACCCGATACTGCACCCTCACCCACAATGACGTCAGTCAATCAACCTGCCAACCCGATACTGCACACTCACCCACAATGTCAGTCAATCAACCTGCCAACCCGATACTGCACACTCACCCACAATGACGTAAATCAACTTGCCAACCCGATACTGCACACTCACCCACAATGACGTCAGTCAATCAACCCGCCAACCCGATACTGCACACTCACCCACAATGACGTCAATCAACCTGCCAACCCGATACTGCACACTCACCCACAATGAGGTCAGTCAATCAACCTGCCAACCCGATATTGCACACTCACCCACAATGACGTCAGTCAATCAACCTGCCAACCTGATACTGCACACTCACCCACAATGACGTCAATCAACCTGCCAACCCGATACTGCACACTCACCCACAATGACGTCAGTCAATCAACCTGCCAACCCGATAATGCACTCTCACTCACAATGACGTCAATCAACCCGCCAACCCGATACTGCACACTCACACACAATGACGTCAGTCAATCAACCTGCCAACCCGATACTGTATACTCACCCACAATGTCAGTCAATCAACCTGCCAACCCGATACTGCACACTCACCCACAATGAAGTCAGTCAATCAACCTGCCAACCCGATACTGCACACTCACCCACAATGACATCAGTCAATCAACCTGCCAACCCGATATTACACACTCACCCACAATGACGTCAGTCAATCAACCTGCCAACACGATACTGCACACTCACCCACAATGACGTAAATCAACCTGCCAACCCGGTACTGCACACTCACTCACAATGACGTCAGTCAATCAACCTGCCGACCCGATACTGCACACTCACCTACAATGACGTCAGTCAATCAACCTGTCAACCCGATACTGCACACTCACCCACAATGACGTCAGTCAATCAACCTGCCAACCCGATACTGCACACTCACCCACAATGACGTCAGTCAATCAACCCGCCAACCCGATACTGCACACTCACCCACAATGACGTCAATCAACCTGCCAACCCGATACTGCACACTCACCCACAATGACGTCAGTCAATCAACCTGCCAACCCGATATTGCACACTCACCCACAATCACGTCAGTCAATCAACCTGCCAACCCGATACTGCACACTCACCCACAATGACGTCAATCAACCTGCCAACCCGATACTGCACACTCACCCACAATGACGTCAATCAACCTGCCAACCCGATACTGCACACTCACACACAATGACGTCAGTCAATCAACCTGCCAACCCGATACTGCACACTCACC
Organism: Mobula birostris; assembly: GCF_030028105.1. Lineage (NCBI taxonomy): Eukaryota > Metazoa > Chordata > Chondrichthyes > Myliobatiformes > Myliobatidae > Mobula > Mobula birostris. Next base: position 9,049 of record NW_027274624.1, read on the forward strand.
CACAATGACGTCAGTCAATCAACCTGCCAACCCGATACTGCACACTCACCCACAATGACGTCAATCAACTTACCAACCCGATACTGCACACTCACCCACAATGAAGCCGGTCAATCAACCTGCCAACCCGATACTGCACACTCACCCTAAATGACGTCAGTCAATCAACCCGCCAACCCGATACTGCACACTCACCCACAATGACGTCAGTCAATCAACCTGCCAACCCGATACTGCACACTCACCCACAATGACGTCAGTCAATCAACCTGCCAACCCGATATTGCACACTCACCCACAATGACGTCAATCAACCTGCCAACCCGATACTGCACACTCACCCACAATGACGTCAGTCAATCAACCTGCCAACCCAATACTGCACACTCACCCACAATGACGTCAATCAACCTGCCAGCCGATACTGCACATTCACCCACAATGACGTCAGTCAGTCAACCTGCCAACCCGATACTGCACACTCACCCACAATGACGTCAGTCAATCAACCTGCCAACCCGATACTGCACACTCACCCAGAATGTCAGTCAATCAACCTGCCAACCCGATACTGCACACTCACCCACAATGACGTCAATCAACTTGCCAACCCGATACTGCACACTCACCCACAATGAAGTCAGTCAATCAACCTGCCCACCCGATACTGCACACTCACACACAATGACGTCAGTCAATCAACCCGCCAACCCGATACTGCACACTCACCCACAATGACGTCAATCAACCTGCCAACCCGATACTGCACACTCACCCACAATGAGGTCAGTCAATCAACCTGCCAACCCGATATTGCACACTCACCCACAATGACGTCAGTCAATCAACCTGCCAACCTGATACTGCACTTTCACCCACAATGACGTCAATCAACCTGCCAACCCGATACTGCACACTCACCCACAATGACGTCAGTCAATCAACCTGCCAACCCGATAATGCACTCTCACTCACAATGACGTCAATCAACCCGCCAACCCGATACTGCACACTCACACACAATGACGTCAGTCAATCAACCTGCCAACCCGATACTGTATACTCACCCACAATGTCAGTCAATCAACCTGCCAACCCGATACTGCACACTCACCCACAATGACGTCAGTCAATCTACCTGCCCACCCGATACTGCACACTCACCCACAATGACGTCAGTCAATCAACCTGCCAACCCGATACTGCACACTCACCCACAATGACGTCAGTCAATCAACCCGCCAACCCGATACTGCACACTCACCCACAATGACGTCAGTCAATCAACCTGTCAACCCGATACTGCACACTCACCCACAATGAGGTCAGTCAATCAACCTGCCAACCCATATATTGCACACTCACCCACAATGACGTCAGTCAATCAACCTGCCAACCTGATACTGCACACTCACCCACAATGACGTCAATCAACCTGCCAACCCGATACTGCACACTCACCCACAATGACGTCAGTCAATCAACCTGCCAACCCGATAATGCACTCTCACTCACAATGACGTCAATCAACCCGCCAACCCGATACTGCACACTCACACACAATGACGTCAGTCAATCAACCTGCCAACCCGATACTGTATACTCACCCACAATGTCAGTCAATCAACCTGCCAACCCGATACTGCACACTCACCCACAGTGACGTCAGTCAATCAACCTGCCAACACGATACTGCACGCTCACCCACAATGTCAGTCAATCAACCTGCCAACCCGATACTGCACACTCACCCACAATGTGAGTCAATCAACCTGCCAACCCGATACTGCACATTCACCCACAATGACGTCAGTCAGTCAACCTGCCAACCCGATACTGCACCCTCACCCACAATGACGTCAGTCAATCAACCTGCCAACCCGATAATGCACTCTCACTCACAATGACGTCAATCAACCCGCCAACCCGATACTGCACACTCACACACAATAACGTCAGTCAATCAACCTGCCAACCCGATACTGTATACTCACCCACAATGTCAGTCAATCAACCTGCCAACCCGATACTGCACACTCACCCACAGTGACGTCAGTCAATCAACCTGCCAACACGATACTGCACGCTCACCCACAATGTCAGTCAATCAACCTGCCAACCCGATACTGCACACTCACCCACAATGACGTCAGTCAATCAACCTGCCAACCCGATACTGCACACTCACCCACAATGACGTCAATCAACCTGCCAACCCGATACTGCACACTCACCCACAATGACGTCAGTCAATCAACCTGCCAACCCGATACTGCACACTCACCCACAATGACGTCAGTCAATCAACCTGCCAACCCGATACTGCACACTCACCCACAATGACGTCAATCACCCTGCCAACCCGATACTGCACACTCACCCACAATGACGTCAGTCAATCAACCTGCCAACCCGATACTGCACACTCACCCACAATGGCGTCAGTCAATCAATCGGTCAACCCGATACTGCACACTCACCCACAATGACGTCAATCAACCTGCCAACCCGATACTGCACACTCACCCACAATGACGTCAGTCAATCAACCTGCCAACCCGATACTGCACACTCACCCACAATGACGTCAGTCAATCAACCTGCCAACCCGATACTGCACACTCACCCACAATGACGTCAATCAACCTGCCAACCCGATACTGCACACTCACCCACAATGACGTCGGTCAATCAACCTGCCAACCAGATACTGCACACTCACCCACAATGACGTCAATCAACCTGCCAACCTGATACTGCACACACACCCAAAATGACGTCAGTCAATCAACCTGCCAACCCGATACTGCACACTCACCCACAATGGCGTCAGTCAATCAATCTGTCAACCTGATACTGCACACTCACCCACAATGACGTCAATCAACCTGCCAACCCGATACTGCACACTCACCCACAATGACGTCAGTCAATCAACCTGCCAACCCGATACTGCACACTCACCCACAATGACGTCGGTCAATCAACCTGCCAACCAGATACTGCACACTCACCCACAATGACGTCAATCAACCTGCCAACCTGATACTGCACACACACCCACAATGACGTCAGTCAATCAACCTGCCAACCCGATACTGCACACTCACCCACAATGGCGTCAGTCAATCAATCTGTCAACCTGATACTGCACACTCACCCACAATGACGTCAATCAACCTGCCAACCCGCTACTGCACACTCACCCACAATGACGTCAGTCAATCAACCTGCCAACCCGATACTGCACACTCACCCACAATGACGTCAGTCAATCAACCTGCCAACCCGATACTGCACACTCACCCACAATGACGTCAATCAACCTGCCAACCCGATACTGCACACTCACCCACAATGACGTCAATCAACCTGCCAACCAGATACTGCACACTCACCCACAATGACGTCAATCAACCTGCCAACCTGATACTGCACACTCACCCACAACGACGTCAGTCAATCAACCTGCCAACCCGATACTGCACACTCACCCACAATGACGTCAGTCAATCAACCCGCCAACCCGATACTGCACACTCACCCACAATGACGTCAATCAACCTGCCAACCCGATACTGCACACTCACCCACAATGAGGTCAGTCAATCAACCTGCCAACCCGATATTGCACACTCACCCACAATGACGTCAGTCAATCAACCTGCCAACCTGATACTGCACACTCACCCACAATGACGTCAATCAACCTGCCAACCCGATACTGCACACTCACCCACAATGACGTCAGTCAATCAACCTGCCAACCCGATAATGCACTCTCACTCACAATGACGTCAATCAACCCGCCAACCCGATACTGCACACTCACACACAATGACGTCAGTCAATCAACCTGCCAACCCGATACTGTATACTCACCCACAATGTCAGTCAATCAACCTGCCAACCCGATACTGCACACTCACCCACAATGACGTCAGTCAATCAACCTGCCAACACGATACTGCACACTCACCCACAATGTCAGTCAATCAACCTGCCAACCCGATACTGCACACTCACCCACAATGACGTCAATCAACTTGCGAACCCGATACTGCACACTCACCCACAATGAAGTCAGTCAATCAACCTGCCAACCCGATACTGCACACTCACCCACAATGACATCAGTCAATCAACCTGCCAACCCGATATTACACACTCACCCACAATGACGTCAGTCAATCAACCTGCCAACACGATACTGCACACTCACCCACAATGACGTAAATCAACCTGCCAACCCGGTACTGCACACTCACTCACAATGACGTCAGTCAATCAACCTACCGACCCGATACTGCACACTCACCCGCAATGACGTCAGTCAATCAACCCGCCAACCCGATACTGCACACTCACCCACAATGACGTCAATCAACCTGCCAACCCGATACTGCACACTCACCCACAATGACGTCAGTCAATCAACCTGCCAACCCGATATTGCACACTCACCCACAATCACGTCAGTCAATCAACCTGCCAACCCGATACTGCACACTCACCCACAATGACGTCAATCAACCTGCCAACCCGATACTGCACACTCACCCACAATGACGTCAATCAACCTGCCAACCCGATACTGCACACTCACACACAATGACGTCAGTCAATCAACCTGCCAACCCGATACTGCACACTCACCCACAATGACGTCAATCAACTTACCAACCCGATACTGCACACTCACCCACAATGAAGCCGGTCAATCAACCTGCCAACCCGATACTGCACACTCACCCTAAATGACGTCAGTCAATCAACCCGCCAACCCGATGCTGCACACTCACCCACAATGACGTCAGTCAATCAACCTGCCAACCCGATACTGCACACTCACCCACAATGACGTCAGTCAATCAACCTGCCAACCCGATATTGCACACTCACCCACAATGACGTCAATCAACCTGCCAACCCGATACTGCACACTCACCCACAATGACGTCAGTCAATCAACCTGCCAACCCAATACTGCACACTCACCCACAATGACGTCAATCAACCTGCCAACCCGATACTGCACATTCACCCACAATGACGTCAGTCAGTCAACCTGCCAACCCGATACTGCACACTCACCCACAATGACGTCAGTCAATCAACCTGCCAACCCGATACTGCACACTCACCCACAATGTCAGTCAATCAACCTGCCAACCCGATACTGCACACTCACCCACAATGACGTCAATCAACTTGCCAACCCGATACTGCACACTCACCCACAATGAAGTCAGTCAATCAACCTGCCAACCCGATACTGCACACTCACCCACAATGACGTCAATCAACCTGCCAACCCGATACTGCACATTCACCCACAATGACGTCAGTCAATCAACCTGTCAACCCGATACTGCACACTCACCCACAATGACGTCAGTCAATCAACCTGCCAACCCGATACTGCACACTCTCCCACAATGACGTCAATCAACCTGCCAACCCGATACTGCACATTCACCCACAATGACGTCAGTCAATCAACCTGCCAACCCGATACTGCACACTCACCCACAATGACGTCAGTCAATCAACCCGCCAACCCGATACTGCACACTCACCCACAATGACGTCAATCAACCTGCCAACCCGATACTGCACACTCACCCACAATGAGGTCAGTCAATCAACCTGCCAACCCGATATTGCACACTCACCCACAATGACGTCAGTCAATCAACCTGCCAACCTGATACTGCACACTCACCCACAATGACGTCAATCAACCTGCCAACCCGATACTGCACACTCACCCACAATGACGTCAGTCAATCAACCTGCCAACCCGATAATGCACTCTCACTCACAATGACGTCAATCAACCCGCCAACCCGATACTGCACACTCACACACAATGACGTCAGTCAATCAACCTGCCAACCCGATACTGTATACTCACCCACAATGTCAGTCAATCAACCTGCCAACCCGATACTGCACACTCACCCACAATGAAGTCAGTCAATCAACCTGCCAACACGATACTGCACACTCACCCACAATGTCAGTCAATCAACCTGCCAACCCGATACTGCACACTCACCCACAATGACGTCAATCAACTTGCCAACCCGATACTGCACACTCACCCACAATGAAGTCAGTCAATCAACCTGCCAACCCGATACTGCACACTCACCCACAATGACATCAGTCAATCAACCTGCCAACCCGATATTACACACTCACCCACAATGACGTCAGTCAATCAACCTGCCAACACGATACTGCACACTCACCCACAATGACGTAAATCAACCTGCCAACCCGGTACTGCACACTCACTCACAATGACGTCAGTCAATCAACCTACCGACCCGATACTGCACACTCACCCACAATGACGTCAGTCAATCAACCTGTCATCCCGATACTGCACACTCACCCACAATGACGTCAGTCAATCAACCTGCCAACCCGATACTGCACACTCACCCACAATGACGTCAGTCAATCAACCCGCCAACCCGATACTGCACACTCACCCACAATGACGTCAATCAACCTGCCAACCCGATACTGCACACTCACCCACAATGACGTCAGTCAATCAACCTGCCAACCCGATATTGCACACTCACCCACAATCACGTCAGTCAATCAACCTGCCAACCCGATACTGCACACTCACCCACAATGACGTCAATCAACCTGCCAACCCGATACTGCACACTCACCCACAATGACGTCAATCAACCTGCCAACCCGATACTGCACACTCACACACAATGACGTCAGTCAATCAACCTGCCAACCCGATACTGCACACTCACCCACAATGACGTCAATCAACTTACCAACCCGATACTGCACACTCACCCACAATGAAGCCGGTCAATCAACCTGCCAACCCGATACTGCACACTCACCCTAAATGACGTCAGTCAATCAACCCGCCAACCCGATGCTGCACACTCACCCACAATGACGTCAGTCAATCAACCTGCCAACCCGATACTGCACACTCACCCACAATGACGTCAGTCAATCAACCTGCCAACCCGATATTGCACACTCACCCACAATGACGTCAATCAACCTGCCAACCCGATACTGCACACTCACCCACAATGACGTCAGTCAATCAACCTGCCAACCCAATACTGCACACTCACCCACAATGACGTCAATCAACCTGCCAACCCGATACTGCACATTCACCCACAATGACGTCAGTCAGTCAACCTGCCAACCCGATACTGCACACTCACCCACAATGACGTCAGTCAATCAACCTGCCAACCCGATACTGCACACTCACCCACAATGTCAGTCAATCAACCTGCCAACCCGATACTGCACACTCACCCACAATGACGTCAATCAACTTGCCAACCCGATACTGCACACTCACCCACAATGAAGTCAGTCAATCAACCTGCCAACCCGATACTGCACACTCACACACAATGACGTCAGTCAATCAACCCGCCAACCCGATACTGCACACTCACCCACAATGACGTCAATCAACCTGCCAACCCGATACTGCACACTCACCCACAATGAGGTCAGTCAATCAACCTGCCAACCCGATATTGCACACTCACCCACAATGACGTCAGTCAATCAACCTGCCAACCTGATACTGCACACTCACCCACAATGACGTCAATCAACCTGCCAACCCGATACTGCACACTCACCCACAATGACGTCAGTCAATCAACCTGCCAACCCGATAATGCACTCTCACTCACAATGACGTCAATCAACCCGCCAACCCGATACTGCACACTCACACACAATGACGTCAGTCAATCAACCTGCCAACCCGATACTGTATACTCACCCACAATGTCAGTCAATCAACCTGCCAACCCGATACTGCACACTCACCCACAATGACGTCAGTCAATCTACCTGCCCACCCGATACTGCACACTCACCCACAATGACGTCAGTCAATCAACCTGCCAACCCGATACTGCACACTCACCCACAATGACGTCAGTCAATCAACCCGCCAACCCGATACTGCACACTCACCCACAATGACGTCAGTCAATCAACCTGTCAACCCGATACTGCACACTCACCCACAATGACGTCAGTCAATCAACCTGCCAACCCGATACTGCACACTCACCCACAATGACGTCTGTCAATCAACCCGCCAACCCGATACTGCACACTCACCCACAATGACGTCAATCAACCTGCCAACCCGATACTGCACACTCACCCACAATGACGTCAGTCAATCAACCTGCCAACCCGATATTGCACACTCACCCACAATCACGTCAGTCAATCAACCTGCCAACCCGATACTGCACACTCACCCACAATGACGTCAATCAACCTGCCATCCCGATACTGCACACTCACCCACAATGACGTCAATCAACCTGCCAACCCGATACTGCACACTCACCCACAATGACGTCAGTCAATCAACCTGCCAACCCGATACTGCACACTCACCCACAATGACGTCAATCAACTTACCAACCCGATACTGCACACTCACCCACAATGAAGCCGGTCAATCAACCTGCCAACCCGATACTGCACACTCACCCACAATGACGTCAGTCAATCAACCCGCCAACCCGATACTGCACATTCACCCACAATGACGTCAGTCAATCAACCTGTCAACCCGATACTGCACACTCACCCACAAGGACGTCAGTCAATCAACCTGCCAACCCGATACTGCACACTCTCCCACAATGACGTCAATCAACCTGCCAACCCGATACTGCACATTCACCCACAATGACGTCAGTCAATCAACCTGTCAACCCGATACTGCACACTCACCCACAATGACGTCAGTCAATCAACCTGCCAACCCGATACTGCACACTCACCCACAATGACGTCAGTCAATCAACCTGCCAACCCGATACTGCACACTCACCCACAATGACGTCAATCAACCTGCCAACCCGATACTGCACATTCACCCACAATGACGTCAGTCAATCAACCTGTCAACCCGATACTGCACACTCACCCACAAGGACGTCAGTCAATCAACCTGCCAACCCGATACTGCACACTCTCCCACAATGACGTCAATCAACCTGCCAACCCGATACTGCACATTCACCCACAATGACGTCAGTCAATCAACCTGTCAACCCGATACTGCACACTCACCCACAATGACGTCAGTCAATCAACCTGCCAACCCGATACTGCACACTCACCCACAATGACGTCAGTCAATCAACCTGCCAACCCGATACTGCACACTCACCCACAATGACGTCAATCAACCTGCCAACCCGATACTGCACACTCACCCACAATGACGTCAGTCAATCAACCTGCCAACCCGATACTGCACACTCACCCACAATGACGTCAATCAACCTGCCAACCCGATACTGCACACTCACCCACAATGACGTCAGTCAATCAACCTGCCAACCCGATACTGCACACTCACCCACAATGGCGTCAGTCAATCAATCTGTCAACCCGATACTGCACACTCACCCACAATGACGTCAATCAACCTGCCAACCCGATACTGCACACTCACCCACAATGACGTCAGTCAATCAACCTGCCAACCCGATACTGCACACTCACCCACAATGACGTCAATCAACCTGCCAACCCGATACTGCACACTCACCCACAATGACGTCGGTCAATCAACCTGCCAACCCGATACTGCACACTCACCCACAATGACGTCAGTCAATCAACCTGCCAACCCGATACTGCACACTCACCCACAATGACGTCAATCAACCTGCCAACCCGATACTGCACACTCACCCACAATGACGTCAGTCAATCAACCTGCCAACCCGATACTGCACACTCACCCACAATGACGTCAATCAACCTGCCAACCCGATACTGCACACTCACCCACAATGACGTCAGTCAATCAACCTGCCAACCCGATACTGCACACTCACCCACAATGACGTCAGTCAATCAACCTGCCAACCCGATACTGCACACTCACCCACAATGACGTCAATCAACCTGCCAACCCGATACTGCACACTCACCCACAATGACGTCAGTCAATCAACCTGCCAACCCGATACTGCACACTCACCCACAATGACGTCAATCAATATGCCAACCCGATACTGCACACTCACCCACAATGACGTCAGTCAATCAACCTGCCAACCCGATACTGCACACTCACCCACAATGGCGTCAGTCAATCAATCTGTCAACCCGATACTGCACACTCACCCACAATGACGTCAATCAACCTGCCAACCCGATACTGCACACTCACCCACAATGACGTCAGTCAATCAACCTGCCAACCCGATACTGCACACTCACCCACAATGACGTCAATCAACCTGCCAACCCGATACTGCACACTCACCCACAATGACGTCGGTCAATCAACCTGCCAACCAGATACTGCACACTCACCCACAATGACGTCAATCAACCTGCCAACCTGATACTGCACACACACCCACAATGACGTCAGTCAATCAACCTGCCAACCCGATACTGCACACTCACCCACAATGGCGTCAGTCAACCAATCTGTCAACCTGATACTGCACACTCACCCACAATGACGTCAATCAACCTGCCAACCCGATACTGCACACTCACCCACAATGACGTCAGTCAATCAACCTGCCAACCCGATACTGCACACTCACCCACAATGACGTCAGTCAATCAACCTGCCAACCTAATACTGCACACTCACCCACAATGACGTCAATCAACCTGCCAACCCGATACTGCACACTCACCCACAATGACGTCAATCAACCTGCCAACCAGATACTGCACACTCACCCACAATGACGTCAATCAACCTGCCAACCTGATACTGCACACTCACCGACAACGACGGCAGTCAATCAACCTGCCAACCAGATACTGCACACTCACCCACAATGACGTCAGTCAATCAACCTGCCAACCCGATACTGCACACTCACCGACAATGACGTCAGTCAATCAACCTGCCAACCCGATACTGCACACTCACCCACAATGACGTCAGTCAATCAAACTGCCAACCCGATACTGCACACTCACCCACAATGACGTCAGTCAATCAACCTGCCAACCCGATACTGCACACTCACCCACAATGACGTCAGTCAATCAACCCGCCAACCCGATACTGCACACTCACCCAAAATGACGTCAATCAACCTGCCAACCCGATACTGCACACTCACCCACAATGACGTAAGTCAATCAACCTGCCAACCAGATACTGCACACTCACCCACAATGACGTCACTCAACCTGCCAACCCAATACTGCACACTCACCCACAATGACGTCAGTCAATCAACCTGCCAACCCGATACTGCACATTCACCCACAATGACGTCAATCAAACTGCCAACCCGATACTGCACACTCACCCACAATGACGTCAATCAACCTGCCAACCCGATACAGCACACTCATCCACAATGACGTCAATCAACCTGCCAGCCCGATACTGCACACTCACCCACAATGACGTCAGTCAATCAACCTGCCAACCCGATACTGCACACTCACCCACAATGACGTCAATCAACCTGCCAACCCGATACTGCACACTCACCCACAATGACGTCAATCAACCTGCCAACCCGATACTGCACACTCACCCACAATGAAGTCAAACAACCTGCCAACCAGATACTGCACACTCACCCACAATGACGTCAGTCAATCAACCTGCCAACCCGATACTGCACACTCACCCACAATGACGTCAGTCAACCTGCCAACCCGATACTGCACACTCACCCACAATAACGTCAGTCAATCAACCTGCCAACCCGATACTGCACACTCACCCACAATGACGTCAGTCAATCAACCTGCCAACCCGATACTGCACACTCACCCACAATGACGTCAGTCAATCAACCTGCCAACCCGATACTGCACACTCACCCACAATGAAGTCAGTCAATCAACCTGCCAACCCGATACTGCACACTCACCCACAATGACGTCAGTCAATCAACCTGCCAACCCGATACTGCACCCTCACCCACAATGACGTCAATCAACCTGCCAACCCGATACTGCACACTCACCCACAATGAAGTCAGTCAATCAACCGGCCAACCCGATACTGCACACTCACCCACAATGACGTCAGTCAATCAACCCGCCAACCCGATACTGCACACTCACCCACAATGACGTCAATCAACCTGCCAACCCGATACTGCACACTCACCCACAATGACGTCAGTCAATCAACCTGCCAACCCGATATTGCACACTCACCCACAATGACGTCAGTCAATCAACCTGCCAACCCGATACTGCACACTCACCCACAATGACGTCAATCAACCTGCCAACCCGATACTGCACACTCACCCACAATGACGTCAGTCAATCAACCTGCCAACCCGATACTGCACACTCACCCACAATGACGTCAGTCAATCAACCCACCAACCCGATACTGCACACTCACACACAATGACGTCAGTCAATCAACCTGCCAACCCGATACTGCACACTCACCCACAATGACGTCAATCAACCTGCCAACCCGATACTGCACACTCACCCACAATGCCGTCAGTCAATCAACCTGCCAACCCGATACTGCACACTCACCCACAATGAAGTCAAACAACCTGCCAACCAGATACTGCACACTCACCCACAATGACGTCAGTCAATCAACCTGCCAAGCAGATACTGCACACTCACCCACAATGACGTCAGTCAACCTGCCAACCCGATACTGCACACTCACCCACAATAACGTCAGTCAATCAACCTGCCAACCCGATACTGCACACTCACCCACAATGACGTCAGTCAATCAACCTGCCAACCCGATACTGCACACTCACCCACAATGACGTCAATCAACCTGCCAACCCGATACTGCACACTCACCCACAATGACGTCAGTCAATCAACCTGCCAACCCGATACTGCACACTCACCCACAATGACGTCAGTCAATCAACCTGCCAACCCGATACTGCACACTCACCCACAATGACGTCAATCAGCCTGCCAACCCGATACTGCACACTGACCCACAATGAAGTCAGTCAATCAACCTGCCAACCCGATACTGCACACTCACCCACAATGACGTCAGTCAATCAACCCGCCAACCCGATACTGCACACTCACCCACAATGACGTCAATCAACCTGCCTACCCGATACTGCACACTCACCCACAATGACGTCAGTCAATCAACCTGCCAACCCGATATTGCACACTCACCCACAATGACGTCAGTGAATCAACCTGCCAACCCGCTACTGCACACTCACCCACAATGACGTCAATCAACCTGCCAACCCGATACTGCACACTCACCCACAATGATGTCAGTCAATCAACCTGCCAACCCGACACTGCACACTCACCTACAATGACGTCAGTCAATCAACCTGCCAACCCGATATTGCACGCTCACCCACAATGACGTCAGTCAATCAACCTGCCAACCCGATACTGCACACTCACCCACAATGACGTCAATCAACCTGCCAACCTGATACTGCACACTCACCCACAATGACGTCAGTCAATCAACCTGCCAACCCGATACTGCACTCTCACCCACAATGACGTCAATCAACCTCCCAACCCGATACTGCACACTCACCCACAATGACGTCAGTCAATCAACCCGCCAACCCGATACTGCACACTCAGACACAATGACGTCAGTCAATCAACCTGCCAACCCGATACTGCACACTCACCCACAATGTCAGTCAATCAACCTGCCAAACCGATACTGCACACTCACCCACAATGACGTCAGTCAATCAATCTGCCAACCCGATACTGCACACTCACCCACAATGACGTCAATCAATCAACCTGCCAACCCGACACTGCACACTCACCCACAATGACGTCAGTCAATCAACCTGCCAACCCGATACTGCTCACTCACCCACAATGACGTCAGTCAATCAACCTGCCAACCCGATACTGCACACTCACCCACAATGTGAGTCAATCAACCTGCCAACCCGATACTGCACACTCACCCACAATGACGTCAGTCAATCAACCTGCCAACCCGATACTGCACACTCACACACAATGACGTCAGTCAATCAACCTGCCAACCCGATACTGCACACTCACCCACAATGTCAGTCAATCAACCTGCCAACCCGATACTGCACATTCACCCACAATGACGTCAATCAACTCGCCAACCCGATACTGCACACTCACCCACAATGAAGTCAGTCAATCAACCTGCCAACCCGATACTGCACACTCACCCACAATGACGTCAGTCAATCAACCCGCCAACCCGATACTGCACACTCACCCACAATGACGTCAATCAACCTGCCAACCCGATACTGCACACTCACCCACAATGAGGTCAGTCAATCAACCTGCCAACCCGATATTGCACACTCACCCACAATGACGTCAGTCAATCAACCTGCCAGCCCGATACTGCACACTCACCCACAATGACGTCAGTCAATCAACCTGCCAACCCGATACTGCACCCTCACCCACAATGACGTCAATCAACCTGCCAACCCGATACTGCACACTCACCCACAATGAAGTCAGTCAATCAACCGGCCAACCCGATACTGCACACTCACCCACAATGACGTCAGTCAATCAACCCGCCAACCCGATACTGCACACTCACCCACAATGACGTCAATCAACCTGCCAACCCGATACTGCACACTCACCCACAATGACGTCAGTCAATCAACCTGCCAACCCGATATTGCACACTCACCCACAATGACGTCAGTCAATCAACCTGCCAACCCGATACTGCACACTCACCCACAATGACGTCAATCAACCTGCCAACCCGATACTGCACACTCACCCACAATGACGTCAGTCAATCAACCTGCCAACCCGATACTGCACACTCACCCACAATGACGTCAGTCAATCAACCCACCAACCCGATACTGCACACTCACACACAATGACGTCAGTCAATCAACCTGCCAACCCGATACTGCACACTCACCCACAATGACGTCAATCAACCTGCCAACCCGATACTGCACACTCACCCACAATGCCGTCAGTCAATCAACCTGCCAACCCGATACTGCACACTCACCCACAATGACGTCAGTCAATCAACCTGCCAACCCGATACTGCACATTCACCCACAATGACGTCACTCAACCTGCCAACCCAATACTGCACACTCACCCACAATGACGTCAGTCAATCAACCTGCCAACCCGATACTGCACATTCACCCACAATGACGTCAATCAAACTGCCAACCCGATACTGCACACTCACCCACAATGACGTCAATCAACCTGCCAACCCGATACAGCACACTCATCCACAATGACGTCAATCAACCTGCCAGCCCGATACTGCACACTCACCCACAATGACGTCAGTCAATCAACCTGCCAACCCGATACTGCACACTCACCCACAATGACGTCAATCAACCTGCCAACCCGATACTGCACACTCACCCACAATGACGTCAGTCAATCAACCTGCCAACCCGATACTGCACACTCACCCACAATGAAGTCAAACAACCTGCCAACCAGATACTGCACACTCACCCACAATGACGTCAGTCAATCAACCTGCCAACCCGATACTGCACACTCACCCACAATGACGTCAGTCAACCTGCCAACCCGATACTGCACACTCACCCACAATAACGTCAGTCAATCAACCTGCCAACCCGATACTGCACACTCACCCACAATGACGTCAGTCAATCAACCTGCCAACCCGATACTGCACACTCACCCACAATGACGTCAGTCAATCAACCTGCCAACCCGATACTGCACACTCACCCACAATGAAGTCAGTCAATCAACCTGCCAACCCGATACTGCACACTCACCCACAATGACGTCAGTCAATCAACCTGCCAACCCGATACTGCACCCTCACCCACAATGACGTCAATCAACCTGCCAACCCGATACTGCACACTCACCCACAATGAAGTCAGTCAATCAACCGGCCAACCCGATACTGCACACTCACCCACAATGACGTCAGTCAATCAACCCGCCAACCCGATACTGCACACTCACCCACAATGACGTCAATCAACCTGCCAACCCGATACTGCACACTCACCCACAATGACGTCAGTCAATCAACCTGCCAACCCGATATTGCACACTCACCCACAATGACGTCAGTCAATCAACCTGCCAACCCGATACTGCACACTCACCCACAATGACGTCAATCAACCTGCCAACCCGATACTGCACACTCACCCACAATGACGTCAGTCAATCAACCTGCCAACCCGATACTGCACACTCACCCACAATGACGTCAGTCAATCAACCCACCAACCCGATACTGCACACTCACACACAATGACGTCAGTCAATCAACCTGCCAACCCGATACTGCACACTCACCCACAATGACGTCAATCAACCTGCCAACCCGATACTGCACACTCACCCACAATGCCGTCAGTCAATCAACCTGCCAACCCGATACTGCACACTCACCCACAATGAAGTCAAACAACCTGCCAACCAGATACTGCACACTCACCCACAATGACGTCAGTCAATCAACCTGCCAAGCAGATACTGCACACTCACCCACAATGACGTCAGTCAACCTGCCAACCCGATACTGCACACTCACCCACAATAACGTCAGTCAATCAACCTGCCAACCCGATACTGCACACTCACCCACAATGACGTCAGTCAATCAACCTGCCAACCCGATACTGCACACTCACCCACAATGACGTCAATCAACCTGCCAACCCGATACTGCACACTCACCCACAATGACGTCAGTCAATCAACCTGCCAACCCGATACTGCACACTCACCCACAATGACGTCAGTCAATCAACCTGCCAACCCGATACTGCACACTCACCCACAATGACGTCAATCAGCCTGCCAACCCGATACTGCACACTGACCCACAATGAAGTCAGTCAATCAACCTGCCAACCCGATACTGCACACTCACCCACAATGACGTCAGTCAATCAACCCGCCAACCCGATACTGCACACTCACCCACAATGACGTCAATCAACCTGCCTACCCGATACTGCACACTCACCCACAATGACGTCAGTCAATCAACCTGCCAACCCGATATTGCACACTCACCCACAATGACGTCAGTGAATCAACCTGCCAACCCGCTACTGCACACTCACCCACAATGACGTCAATCAACCTGCCAACCCGATACTGCACACTCACCCACAATGATGTCAGTCAATCAACCTGCCAACCCGACACTGCACACTCACCTACAATGACGTCAGTCAATCAACCTGCCAACCCGATATTGCACGCTCACCCACAATGACGTCAGTCAATCAACCTGCCAACCCGATACTGCACACTCACCCACAATGACGTCAATCAACCTGCCAACCTGATACTGCACACTCACCCACAATGACGTCAGTCAATCAACCTGCCAACCCGATACTGCACTCTCACCCACAATGACGTCAATCAACCTCCCAACCCGATACTGCACACTCACCCACAATGACGTCAGTCAATCAACCCGCCAACCCGATACTGCACACTCAGACACAATGACGTCAGTCAATCAACCTGCCAACCCGATACTGCACACTCACCCACAATGTCAGTCAATCAACCTGCCAAACCGATACTGCACACTCACCCACAATGACGTCAGTCAATCAATCTGCCAACCCGATACTGCACACTCACCCACAATGACGTCAATCAATCAACCTGCCAACCCGACACTGCACACTCACCCACAATGACGTCAGTCAATCAACCTGCCAACCCGATACTGCTCACTCACCCACAATGACGTCAGTCAATCAACCTGCCAACCCGATACTGCACACTCACCCACAATGTGAGTCAATCAACCTGCCAACCCGATACTGCACACTCACCCACAATGACGTCAGTCAATCAACCTGCCAACCCGATACTGCACACTCACACACAATGACGTCAGTCAATCAACCTGCCAACCCGATACTGCACACTCACCCACAATGTCAGTCAATCAACCTGCCAACCCGATACTGCACATTCACCCACAATGACGTCAATCAACTCGCCAACCCGATACTGCACACTCACCCACAATGAAGTCAGTCAATCAACCTGCCAACCCGATACTGCACACTCACCCACAATGACGTCAGTCAATCAACCCGCCAACCCGATACTGCACACTCACCCACAATGACGTCAATCAACCTGCCAACCCGATACTGCACACTCACCCACAATGAGGTCAGTCAATCAACCTGCCAACCCGATATTGCACACTCACCCACAATGACGTCAGTCAATCAACCTGCCAGCCCGATACTGCACACTCACCCACAATGACGTCAGTCAATCAACCTGCCAACCCGATACTGCACCCTCACCCACAATGACGTCAATCAACCTGCCAACCCGATACTGCACACTCACCCACAATGAAGTCAGTCAATCAACCGGCCAACCCGATACTGCACACTCACCCACAATGACGTCAGTCAATCAACCCGCCAACCCGATACTGCACACTCACCCACAATGACGTCAATCAACCTGCCAACCCGATACTGCACACTCACCCACAATGACGTCAGTCAATCAACCTGCCAACCCGATATTGCACACTCACCCACAATGACGTCAGTCAATCAACCTGCCAACCCGATACTGCACACTCACCCACAATGACGTCAATCAACCTGCCAACCCGATACTGCACACTCACCCACAATGACGTCAGTCAATCAACCTGCCAACCCGATACTGCACACTCACCCACAATGACGTCAGTCAATCAACCCACCAACCCGATACTGCACACTCACACACAATGACGTCAGTCAATCAACCTGCCAACCCGATACTGCACACTCACCCACAATGACGTCAATCAACCTGCCAACCCGATACTGCACACTCACCCACAATGCCGTCAGTCAATCAACCTGCCAACCCGATACTGCACACTCACCCACAATGAAGTCAAACAACCTGCCAACCAGATACTGCACACTCACCCACAATGACGTCAGTCAATCAACCTGCCAAGCAGATACTGCACACTCACCCACAATGACGTCAGTCAACCTGCCAACCCGATACTGCACACTCACCCACAATAACGTCAGTCAATCAACCTGCCAACCCGATACTGCACACTCACCCACAATGACGTCAGTCAATCAACCTGCCAACCCGATACTGCACACTCACCCACAATGACGTCAATCAACCTGCCAACCCGATACTGCACACTCACCCACAATGACGTCAGTCAATCAACCTGCCAACCCGATACTGCACACTCACCCACAATGACGTCAGTCAATCAACCTGCCAACCCGATACTGCACACTCACCCACAATGACGTCAATCAGCCTGCCAACCCGATACTGCACACTGACCCACAATGAAGTCAGTCAATCAACCTGCCAACCCGATACTGCACACTCACCCACAATGACGTCAGTCAATCAACCCGCCAACCCGATACTGCACACTCACCCACAATGACGTCAATCAACCTGCCTACCCGATACTGCACACTCACCCACAATGACGTCAGTCAATCAACCTGCCAACCCGATATTGCACACTCACCCACAATGACGTCAGTGAATCAACCTGCCAACCCGCTACTGCACACTCACCCACAATGACGTCAATCAACCTGCCAACCCGATACTGCACACTCACCCACAATGATGTCAGTCAATCAACCTGCCAACCCGACACTGCACACTCACCTACAATGACGTCAGTCAATCAACCTGCCAACCCGATATTGCACGCTCACCCACAATGACGTCAGTCAATCAACCTGCCAACCCGATACTGCACACTCACCCACAATGACGTCAATCAACCTGCCAACCTGATACTGCACACTCACCCACAATGACGTCAGTCAATCAACCTGCCAACCCGATACTGCACTCTCACCCACAATGACGTCAATCAACCTCCCAACCCGATACTGCACACTCACCCACAATGACGTCAGTCAATCAACCCGCCAACCCGATACTGCACACTCAGACACAATGACGTCAGTCAATCAACCTGCCAACCCGATACTGCACACTCACCCACAATGTCAGTCAATCAACCTGCCAAACCGATACTGCACACTCACCCACAATGACGTCAGTCAATCAATCTGCCAACCCGATACTGCACACTCACCCACAATGACGTCAATCAATCAACCTGCCAACCCGACACTGCACACTCACCCACAATGACGTCAGTCAATCAACCTGCCAACCCGATACTGCTCACTCACCCACAATGACGTCAGTCAATCAACCTGCCAACCCGATACTGCACACTCACCCACAATGTGAGTCAATCAACCTGCCAACCCGATACTGCACACTCACCCACAATGACGTCAGTCAATCAACCTGCCAACCCGATACTGCACACTCACACACAATGACGTCAGTCAATCAACCTGCCAACCCGATACTGCACACTCACCCACAATGTCAGTCAATCAACCTGCCAACCCGATACTGCACATTCACCCACAATGACGTCAATCAACTCGCCAACCCGATACTGCACACTCACCCACAATGAAGTCAGTCAATCAACCTGCCAACCCGATACTGCACACTCACCCACAATGACGTCAGTCAATCAACCCGCCAACCCGATACTGCACACTCACCCACAATGACGTCAATCAACCTGCCAACCCGATACTGCACACTCACCCACAATGAGGTCAGTCAATCAACCTGCCAACCCGATATTGCACACTCACCCACAATGACGTCAGTCAATCAACCTGCCAGCCCGATACTGCACACTCACCCACAATGACGTCAGTCAATCAACCTCCCAACCTAATACTGCACACTCACCCACAATGACGTCAATCAACCTGCCAACCCGATACTGCACACTCACCCACAATGAAGTCAAACAACCTGCCAACCAGATACTGCACACTCACCCACAATGACGTCAGTCAACCTGCCAACCCGATACTGCACACTCACCCACAATAACGTCAGTCAATCAACCTGCCAACCCGATACTGCACACTCACCCACAATGACGTCAGTCAATCAACCTGCCAACCCGATACTGCACACTCACCCACAATGACGTCAGTCAATCAACCTGCCAACCCGATACTGCACACTCACCCACAATGATGTCAGACTATCAACCTGCCAACCCGATACTGCACACTCACCCACAATGACGTCAGTCAATCAACCTGCCAACCCGATACTGCACACTCACCCACAATGACGTCAATCAACCTGCCAACCCGATACTGCACACTCACCCACAATGAAGTCAGTCAATCAACCTGCCAACCCGACACTGCACACTCACCCACAATGACGTCAGTCAATCAACCTGCCAACCCGATACTGCACTCTCACCCACAATGACGTCAATCAACCTGCCAACCCGATACTGCACACTCACCCACAATGACGTCAGTCAATCAACCCGCCAACCCGATACTGCACACTCACACACAATGACGTCAGTCAATCAACCTGCCAACCCGATACTGCACACTCACCCACAATGTCAGTCAATCAACCTGCCAACCCGATACTGCACACTCACCCACAATGACGTCAGTCAATCAATCTGCCAACCCGATACTGCACACTCACCCACAATGACGTCAATCAATCAACCTGCCAACCCGATACTGCACTCTCACCCACAATGACGTCAGTCAATCAACCTGCCAACCCGATACTGCACACTCACCCACAATGACGTCAGTCAATCAACCTGACAACCCGATACTGCACACTCACGCACAATGTGAGTCAATCAACCTGCCAACCCGATACTGCACACTCACCCACAATGACGTCAGTCAATCAACCTGCCAACCCGATACTGCACACTCACCCACAATGACGTCAGTCAATCAACCTGCCAACCCGATACTGCACACTCACCCACAATGTCAGTCAATCAACCTGCCAACCCGATACTGCACACTCACCCACAATGACGTCAATCAACTTGCCAACCCGATACTGCACACTCACCCACAATGAAGTCAGTCAATCAACCTGCCAACCCGATACTGCACACTCACCCACAATGACGTCAGTCAATCAACCTGCCAACCAGATACTGCACACTCACCCACAATGACGTCAATCAACCTGCCAACCTGATACTGCACACTCACCCACAATGACGTCAGTCAAATAAACCTGCCAACCAGATACTGCACACTCACCCACAATGACGTCAGTCAATCAACCTGCCAACCCGATACTGCACACTCACCCACAATGACGTCAGTCAATCAACCTGCCAACCCGATACTGCAGAGTCACCCACAATGTCAGTCAATCAACCTGCCAACGCGATACTGCACACTCACCCACAATGACGTCAGTCAATCAACCTGCCAACCCGATACGGCACACTCACCCACAATGGCGTCAGTCAATAAACCTGCCAACCCGATACTGCACACTCACCCACAATGACGTCAGTCAATCAACCCGCCAACCCGATACTGCACACTCACCCACAATGACGTCAATCAACCTGCCAACCCGATACTGCACACTCACCCACAGTGACGTCAGTCAATCAACCTGCCAACCACATACTGCACACTCACCCACAATGACGTCTGTCAATCTGCCAACCCAATACTGCACACTCACCCACAATGACTTCAATCAACCTGCCAACCCGATACTGCACATTCACTCACAATGACGTCAATCAAACTGCCAACCCGATACTGCACACTCACCCACAATGACGTCAATCAACCTGCCAACCCGATACTGCACACTCACCCACAATGACGTCAGTCAATCAACCTGCCAACCCGATACTGCACACTCACCCACAATGACGTCAATCAACCTGCCAACCCGATACAGCACCCTCACCCAGAATGACGTCAATCAACCTGCCAGCCCGATACTGCACACTCACCCACAATGACGTCAGCCAATCAACCTGCCAACCCGATACTGCACACTCACCCACAATGACGGCAATCAACCTGCCAACCCGATACTGCACACTCACCCACAATGACGTCAGTCAATCAACCTGCCAACCCGATACTGCACACTCACCCACGATGACGTCAGTCAATCAACCTGCCAACCCGATACTGCACACTCACCCACAATGACGTCAGTCAACCTGCCAACCCGATACTGCACACTCACCCACAATATCGTCAGTCAATCAACCTGCCAACCCGAAACTGCACTCTCACCCACAATGACGTCAGTCAATCAACCTGCCAACCCGATACTGCACACTCACCCACAATGAAGTCAGTCAATCAACCTGCCAACCCGATACTGCACACTCACCCACAATGACGTCAATCAACCTGCCAACCCGATACTGCACACTCACCCACAATGACGTCAGTCAATCAACCTGCCAGCCCGATACTGCACACTCACCCACAATGACGTCAGTCAATCAACCTGCCAACCAGATACTGCACACTCACCCACAATGACGTCAGTCAATCAACCTGCCAACCCGATACTGCACACTCACCCACAATGACGTCAGTCAATCAACCTGCCAACCCGATACTGCACACTCACCCAGAATGACGTCAATCAACGTGCCAACCCGAAACTGCACATTCACCCACAATGACGTCAATCAACCTGCCAACCCGATACTGCACACTCACCCACAATGACGTCAGTCAATCAACCTGCCATCCCGATACTGCACACTCACCCACAATGACGTCAATCAACCTGCCAACCCGATACAGCACACTCACCGACAATGACGTCAATCAACCTGCCAGCCCGATACTGCACACTCACCCACAATGACGTCAGTCAATCAACCTCCCAACCCGATACTGCACACTCACCCACAATGACGTCAATCAACCTGCCAACCCGATACTGCACACTCACCCACAATGAAGTCAAACAACCTGCCAACCAGATACTGCACACTCACCCACAATGACGTCAGTCAATCAACCTGCCAACCCGATACTGCACACTCACCCACAAT
Source organism: Mobula birostris (assembly GCF_030028105.1). Classification (NCBI taxonomy): domain Eukaryota; kingdom Metazoa; phylum Chordata; class Chondrichthyes; order Myliobatiformes; family Myliobatidae; genus Mobula; species Mobula birostris. Next base: position 33,047 of record NW_027274624.1, read on the forward strand.
GACGTCAGTCAACCTGCCAACCCGATACTGCACACTCACCCACAATAACGTCAGTCAATCAACCTGCCAACCCGATACTGCACACTCACCCACAACGACGTCAGTCAATCAACCTGCCAACCCGATACTGCACACTCACCCACAATGACGTCAGTCAATCAACCTGCCAACCCGATACTGCACACTCACCCACAATGAAGTCAGACAATCAACCTGCCAACCCGATACTGCACACTCACCCACAATGACTTCAGTCAATCAACCTGCCAACCCGATACTGCACACTCACCCACAATGACGTCAATCAACCTGCCAACCTGATACTGCACACTCACCCACAATGACGTCAATCAACCTGCCAACCTGATACTGCACACTCACCCACAATGACGTCAGTCAAATAAACCTGCCAACCAGATACTGCACACTCACCCACAATGACGTCAGTCAATCAACCTGCCAACCCGATACTGCACACTCACCCACAATGACGTCAGTCAATCAACCTGCCAACCCGATACTGCAGAGTCACCCACAATGTCAGTCAATGAACCTGCCAACCCGATACTGCACACTCACCCACAATGACGTCAGTCAATCAACCTGCCAACCCGATACGGCACACTCACCCACAATGACGTCAGTCAATAAACCTGCCAACCCGATACTGCACACTCACCCACAATGACGTCAATCAATCAACCTGCCAACCCGATACTGCACACTCACCCACAATGACGTCAGTCAATCAACGTGCCAACCAGATACTGCACACTCACCCACAATGACGTCAGTCAATCAACCTGCCAACCCGATACTGCACACACACCCACAATGACGTCAGTCAATCAACCTGCCAACCCGATACTGCACAGTCACCCACAATGTCAGTCAATCAACCTGCCAACCCGATACTGCACACTCACCCACAATGACGTCAGTCAATCAAACTGCCAACCCGATACTGCACACTCACCCACAATGACGTCAATCAACCTGCCAACCCGATACAGCACACTCATCCACAATGACGTCAATCAACCTGCCAGCCCGATACTGCACACTCACCCACAATGACGTCAGTCAATCAACCTGCCAACCCGATACTGCACACTCACCCACAATGACGTCAGTCAATCAACCTGCCAACCCGATACTGCACACTCACCCACAATGAAGTCAAACAACCTGCCAACCAGATACTGCACACTCACCCACAATGACGCCAGTCAATCAACCTGCCAACCCGATACTGCACACTCACCCACAATGACGTCAGTCAATCAACCTGCCAACCCGATACTGCACACTCACCCACAATGGCGTCAGTCAATCAATCTGTCAACCTCATACTGCACACTCACCCACAATGACGTCAATCAACCTGCCAACCCGATACTGCACACTCACCCACAATGACGTCAGTCAATCAACCTACCAACCCGATACTGCACACTCACCCACAATGACTTCAGTCAATCAACCTGCCAACCCGATACTGCACACTCACCCACAATGAAGTCAGTCAATCAACCTGCCAACCCGATACTGCACACTCACCCACAATGACGTCAGTCAATCAACCTGCCAACCCGATACTGCACACTCACCCACAATGACGTCAATCAACCTGCCAACCCGATACTGCACACTCACCCACAATGACGTCAGTCAATCAACCTGCCAACCCGATACTGCACACTCACCCACAATGAAGTCAAACAACCTGCCAACCAGATACTGCACACTCACCCACAATGACGTCAGTCAATCAACCTGCCAACCCGATACTGCACACTCACCCACAATGACGTCAGTCAACCTGCCAACCCGATACTGCACACTCACCCACAATAACGTCAGTCAATCAACCTGCCAACCCGATACTGCACACTCACCCACAATGACGTCAGTCAATCAACCTGCCAACCCGATACTGCACACTCACCCACAATGAAGTCAGTCAATCAACCTGCCAACCTGATACTGCACACTCACCCACAATGACGTCAGTCAATCAACCTGCCAACCCGATACTGCACACTCACCCACAATGACGTCAATCAACTTGCCAACCCGATACTGCACACTCACCCACAATGACGTCAGTCAATCAACCCGCCAACCCGATACTGCACACTCACCCACAATGACGTCAGTCAATCAACCTGCCAACCCGATACTGCACACTCACCCACAATGACGTCAGTCAATCAACCTGCCAACCCGATATTGCACACTCACCCACAATGACGTCAATCAACCTGCCAACCCGATACTGCACACTCACCCACAATGACGTCAGTCAATCAACCTGCCAAACGAATACTGCACACTCACCCACAATGACGTCAATCAACCTGCCTACCCGATACTGCACATTCACCCACAATGACGTCAGTCAATCAACCTGTCAACCCGATACTGCACACTCACCCACAATGACGTCAATCAACCTGCCAACCCTATACTGCACACTCACCCACAATGACGTCAGTCAATCAACCTGCCAACCCGATACTGCAAACTCACCCACAATGACGTCAATCAACCTGCCAACCCGATACAGCACACTCACCCAGAATGACGTCAATCAACCTGCCAGCCCGATACTGCACACTCACCCACAATGACGTCAGTCAATCAACCTGCCAACCCGATACTGCACACTCACCCACAATGACGTCAGTCAATCAACCTGCCAACCCGATACTGCACACTCACCCACAATGACGTCAATCAACCTGCCAACCCGATACAGCACACTCACCCACAATGACGTCAATCAACCTGCCAGCCCGATACTGCACACTCACCCACAATGACGTCAGTCAATCAACCTGCCAACCCGATACTGCACACTCACCCACAATGAAGTCAGTCAATCAACCTGCCAACCTGATACTGCACACTCACCCACAATGACATCAGTCAATCAACCTGCCAACCCGATACTGCACACTCACCCACAATGACGTCAATCAACTTGCCAACCCGATACTGCACACTCACCCACAATGAAGTCAGTCAATCAACCTGCCAACCCGATACTGCACACTCACCCACAATGACGTCAGTCAATCAACCCGCCAACCCGATACTACACACTCACCCACAATGACGTCAGTCAATCAACCTGCCAACCCGATACTGCACACTCACCCACAATGACGTCAGTCAATCAACCTGCCAACCCGATATTGCACACTCACCCACAATGACGTCAATCAACCTGCCAACCCGATACTGCACACTCACCCACAATGACGTCAGTCAATCAACCTGCCAAACCAATACTGCACACTCACCCACAATGACGTTAATCAACCTGCCTACCCGATACTGCACATTCACCCACAACGACGTCAGTCAATCAACCTGTCAACCCGATACTGCACACTCACCCACAATGACGTCAGTCAATCAACCTGCCAACCCGATACTGCACACTCACCCACAATGACGTCAATCAGCCTGCCAACCCGATACTGCACATTCACCCACAATGACGTCAGTCAATCAACCTGTCAACCCGATACTGCACACTCACCCACAATGACGTCAGTCAATCAACCTGCCAACCCGATACTGCACACTCACCCACAATGACGTCAATCAACCTGCCAACCCGATACTGCACACTCACCCACAATGATGTCAGTCAATCAACCTGCCAACCCGATACTGCACACTCACCCACAATGACGTCAATCAACCTGCCAACCCGATAATGCACACTCACCCACAATGACGTCAGTCAATCAACCTGCCAGCCCGATACTGCACACTCACCCACAATGGCGTCAGTCAATCAATCTGTCAACCCGATACTGCACACTCACCCACAATGACGTCAATCAACCTGCCAACCCGATACTGCACACTCACCCACAATGACGTCAGTCAATCAACCTGCCAACCCGATACTGCACACTCACCCACAATGACGTCAGTCAATCAACCTGCCAACCCGATACTGCACACTCACCCACAATGACGTCAATCAACCTGCCAACCCGATACTGCACACTCACCCACAATAACGTCAGTCAATCAACCTGCCAACCCGATACTGCACACTCACCCACAATGACGTCAGTCAATCAACCTGCCAACCCGATACTGCACACTCACCCACAATGACTTCAATCAACCTGCCAACCCGATACTGCACACTCACCCACAATGACGTCAATCAACCTGCCAACCAGATACTGCACACTCACCCACAATGACGTCAATCAACCTGCCAACCTGATACTGCACACTCACCCACAATGACGTCAGTCAATCAACGTGCCAACCAGATACTGCACACTCACCCACAATGACGTCAGTCAATCAACCTGCCAACCCGATACTGCACACTCACCCACAATGACGTCAGTCAATCAACCTGCCAACCCGATACTGCACAGTCACCCACAATGTCAGTCAATCAACCTGCCAACCCGATACTGCACACTCACCCACAATGACGTCAGTCAATCAAACTGCCAACCCGATACTGCACACTCACCCACAATGACGTCAGTCAATCAACCTGCCAACCCGATACTGCACACTCACCCACAATGACGTCAGTCAATCAACCTGCCAACCCGATACTGCACACTCACCCACAATGACGTCAATCAACCTGCCAACCCGATACTGCACACTCACCCACAATGACGTCAGTCAGTCAACCTGCCAACCAGATACTGCACACTCACCCACAATGACGTCACTCAACCTGCCAACCCAATACTGCACACTCACCCACAATGACGTCAATCAACCTGCCAACCCGATTCTGCACATTCACCCACAATGACGTCAATCAAACTACCAACCCGATACTGCACACTCACCCACAATGACGTCAGTCAACCTGCCAACCCGATACTGCGCACTCACCCACAATGACGTCAGTCAATCAACCTGCCAACCCGATACTACACACTCACCCACAATGACGTCAATCAACCTGCCAACCCAATACAGCACACTCATCCACAATGACGTCAATCAACCTGCCAGCCCGATACTGCACACTCACCCACAATGACGTCAGTCAATCAACCTGCCAACCCGATACTGCACACTCACCCACAATGACGTCAGTCAATCAACCTGCCAACCCGATACTGTACACTCACCCACAATGAAGTCAAACAACCTGCCAACCAGATACTGCACACTCACCCACAATGACGCCAGTCAATCAACCTGCCAACCCGATACTGCACACTCACCCACAATGACGTCAGTCAATCAACCTGCCAACCCGATACTGCACACTCACCCACAATGGCGTCAGTCAATCAATCTGTCAACCTGATACTGCACACTCACCCACAATGACGTCAATCAACCTGCCAACCCGATACTGCACACTCACCCACAATGACGTCAGTCAATCAACCTACCAACCCGATACTGCACACTCACCCACAATGACGTCAGTCAACCTGCCAACCCGATACTGCGCACTCACCCACAATGACGTCAGTCAATCAACCTGCCAACCCGATACTACACACTCACCCACAATGACGTCAATCAACCTGCCAACCCAATACAGCACACTCATCCACAATGACGTCAATCAACCTGCCAGCCCGATACTGCACACTCACCCACAATGACGTCAGTCAATCAACCTGCCAACCCGATACTGCACACTCACCCACAATGACGTCAGTCAATCAACCTGCCAACCCGATACTGTACACTCACCCACAATGAAGTCAAACAACCTGCCAACCAGATACTGCACACTCACCCACAATGACGCCAGTCAATCAACCTGCCAACCCGATACTGCACACTCACCCACAATGACGTCAGTCAATCAACCTGCCAACCCGATACTGCACACTCACCCACAATGGCGTCAGTCAATCAATCTGTCAACCTGATACTGCACACTCACCCACAATGACGTCAATCAACCTGCCAACCCGATACTGCACACTCACCCACAGTGACGTCAGTCAATCAACCTACCAACCCGATACTGCACACTCACCCACAATGACGTCAGTCAATCAACCTGCCAACCCGATACTGCACACTCACCCACAATGAAGTCAGTCAATCAACCTGCCAACCCGATACTGCACACTCACCCACAATGACGTCAGTCAATCAACCTGCCAACCCGATACTGCACACTCACCCACAATGACGTCAATCAACCTGCCAACCCGATACTGCACACTCACCCACAATGAAGTCAGTCAATCAACCTGCCAACCCGATACTGCACACTCACCCACAATGACGTCAGTCAATCAACCCGCCAACCCGATACTGCACACTCACCCACAATGACGTCAATCAACCTGCCAACCCGACACTGCACACTCACCCACAAGGACGTCAGTCAATCAACCTGCCAAACCGATATTGCACACTCACCCACAATGACGTCAGTCAATCAACCTGCCAACCCGATACTGCACACTCACCCACAATGACGTCAATCAACCTGCCAACCCGATACTGCACACTCACCCACAATGAAGTCAGTCAATCAACCTGCCAACCCGATACTGCACTCTCACCCACAATGACGTCAATCAACCTGCCAACCCGATACTGCACACTCACCAACAATGACGTCAGTCAATCAACCCGCCAACCCGATACTGCACACTCACACACAATGACGTCAGTCAATCAACCTGCCAACCCGATACTGCACACTCACCCACAATTTCAGTCAATCAACCTGCCAACCCGATACTGCACACTCACCCACAATGACGTCAGTCTATCAAACTGCCAACCCGATACTGCACACTCACCCACAATGACGTCAGTCAATCAACCTGCCAACCCGATACTGCACACTCACCCACAATGACGTCAGTCAATCAACCTGCCAACCCGATACTGCACACTCACCCACAATGACGTCAATCAACCTGCCAACCCGATACTGCACACTCACCCACAATGACGTCAGTCAGTCAACCTGCCAACCAGATACTGCACACTCACCCACAATGACGTCACTCAACCTGCCAACCCAATACTGCACACTCACCCACAATGACGTCAATCAACCTGCCAACCCGATTCTGCACATTCACCCACAATGACGTCAATCAAACTACCAACCCGATACTGCACACTCACCCACAATGACGTCAGTCAACCTGCCAACCCGATACTGCGCACTCACCCACAATGACGTCAGTCAATCAACCTGCCAACCCGATACTACACACTCACCCACAATGACGTCAATCAACCTGCCAACCCAATACAGCACACTCATCCACAATGACGTCAATCAACCTGCCAGCCCGATACTGCACACTCACCCACAATGACGTCAGTCAATCAACCTGCCAACCCGATACTGCACACTCACCCACAATGACGTCAGTCAATCAACCTGCCAACCCGATACTGTACACTCACCCACAATGAAGTCAAACAACCTGCCAACCAGATACTGCACACTCACCCACAATGACGCCAGTCAATCAACCTGCCAACCCGATACTGCACACTCACCCACAATGACGTCAGTCAATCAACCTGCCAACACGATACTGCGCACTCACCCACAATGGCGTCAGTCAATCAATCTGTCAACCTGATACTGCACACTCACCCACAATGACGTCAATCAACCTGCCAACCCGATACTGCACACTCACCCACAATGACGTCAGTCAATCAACCTACCAACCCGATACTGCACACTCACCCACAATGACGTCAGTCAATCAACCTGCCAACCCGATACTGCACACTCACCCACAATGAAGTCAGTCAATCAACCTGCCAACCCGATACTGCACACTCACCCACAATGACGTCAGTCAATCAACCTGCCAACCCGATACTGCACACTCACCCACAATGACGTCAATCAACCTGCCAACCCGATACTGCACACTCACCCACAATGAAGTCAGTCAATCAACCTGCCAACCCGATACTGCACACTCACCCACAATGACGTCAGTCAATCAACCCGCCAACCCGATACTGCACACTCACCCACAATGACGTCAATCAACCTGCCAACCCGACACTGCACACTCACCCACAAGGACGTCAGTCAATCAACCTGCCAAACCGATATTGCACACTCACCCACAATGACGTCAGTCAATCAACCTGCCAACCCGATACTGCACACTCACCCACAATGACGTCAATCAACCTGCCAACCCGATACTGCACACTCACCCACAATGAAGTCAGTCAATCAACCTGCCAACCCGATACTGCACTCTCACCCACAATGACGTCAATCAACCTGCCAACCCGATACTGCACACTCACCCACAATGACGTCAGTCAATCAACCTGCCAACCCGATACTGCACACTCACACACAATGACGTCAGTCAATCAACCAGCCAACCCATTACTGCACACTCACCCACAATTTCAGTCAATCAACCTGCCAACCCGATACTGCACACTCACCCACAATGACGTCAGTCAATCAACCTGCCAACCCGATACTGCACACTCACCCACAATGACGTCAATCAACCTGCCAACCCGATACTGCACACTCACCCACAATGACGTCAGTCAATCAACCTGCCAACCCGATACTGCACACTCACCCACAATGAAGTCAAACAACCTGCCAACCAGATACTGCACACTCACCCACAATGACGTCAGTCAATCAACCTGCCAACCAGATACTGCACACTCACCCACAATGACGTCAGTCAACCTGCCAACCCGATACTGCACACTCACCCACAATAACGTCAGTCAATCAACCTGCCAACCCGATACTGCACACTCACCCACAATGACGTCAGTCAATCAACCTGCCAATCCGATACTGCACACTCACCCACAATGACTTCAATCAACCTGCCAACCCGATACTGCACACTCACCCACAATGACGTCAATCAACCTGCCAACCAGATACTGCACACTCACCCACAATGACGTCAATCAACCTGCCAACCTGATACTGCACACTCACCCACAATGACGTCAGTCAATCAACGTGCCAACCAGATACTGCACACTCACCCACAATGACGTCAGTCAATCAACCTGCCAACTCGATACTGCACACTCACCCACAATGACGTCAGTCAATCAACCTGCCAACCCGATACTGCAAAGTCACCCACAATGTCAGTCAATCAACCTGCCAACCCGATACTGCACACTCACCCACAATGACGTCAGTCAATCAAACTGCCAACCCGATACTGCACACTCACCCACAATGACGTCAGTCAATCAACCTGCCAACCCGATACTGCACACTCACCCACAATGACGTCAGTCAATCAACCCGCCAACCCGATACTGCACAGTCACCCACAATGACGTCAATCAACCTGCCAACCCGATACTGCACACTCACCCACAATGACGTCAGTCAGTCAACCTGCCAACCAGATACTGCACACTCACCCACAATGACGTCACTCAACCTGCCAACCCAATACTGCACACTCACCCACAATGACGTCAATCAACCTGCCAACCCGATACTGCACATTCACCCACAATGACGTCAATCAAACTACCAACCCGATACTGCACACTCACCCACAATGACGTCAGTCAACCTGCCAACCCGATACTGCGCACTCACCCACAATGACGTCAGTCAATCAACCTGCCAACCCGATACTGCACACTCACCCACAATGACGTCAATCAACCTGCCAACCCAATACAGCACACTCATCCACAATGACGTCAATCAACCTGCCAGCCCGATACTGCACACTCACCCACAATGACGTCAGTCAATCAACCTGCCAACCCGATACTGCACACTCACCCACAATGACGTCAGTCAATCAACCTGCCAACCCGATACTGCACACTCACCCACAATGAAGTCAAACAACCTGCCAACCAGATACTGCACACTCACCCACAATGACGCCAGTCAATCAACCTGCCAACCCGATACTGCACACTCACCCACAATGACGTCAGTCAATCAACCTGCCAACCCGATACTGCACACTCACCCACAATGGCGTCAGTCAATCAATCTGTCAACCTGATACTGCACACTCACCCACAATGACGTCAATCAACCTGCCAAACCGATACTGCACACTCACCCACAATGACGTCAGTCAATCAACCTACCAACCCGATACTGCACACTCACCCACAATGACGTCAGTCAATCAACCTGCCAACCCGATACTGCACACTCACCCACAATGAAGTCAGTCAATCAACCTGCCAACCCGATACTGCACACTCACCCACAATGACGTCAGTCAATCAACCTGCCAACCCGATACTGCACACTCACCCACAATGACGTCAATCAACCTGCCAACCCGATACTGCACACTCACCCACAATGAAGTCAGTCAATCAACCTGCCAACCCGATACTGCACACTCACCCACAATGACGTCAGTCAATCAACCCGCCAACCCGATACTGCACACTCACCCACAATGACGTCAATCAACCTGCCAACCCGACACTGCACACTCACCCACAAGGACGTCAGTCAATCAACCTGCCAAACCGATATTGCACACTCACCCACAATGACGTCAGTCAATCAACCTGCCAACCCGATACTGCACACTCACCCACAATGACGTCAATCAACCTGCCAACCCGATACTGCACACTCACCCACAATGAAGTCAGTCAATCAACCTGCCAACCCGATACTGCACTCTCACCCACAATGACGTCAATCAACCTGCCAACCCGATACTGCACACTCACCCACAATGACGTCAGTCAATCAACCCGCCAACCCGATACTGCACACTCACCCACAATTTCAGTCAATCAACCTGCCAACCCGATACTGCACACTCACCCACAATGACGTCAGTCAATCAACCTGCCAACCCGATACTGCACACTCACCCACAATGAAGTCAAACAACCTGCCAACCAGATACTGCACACTCACCCACAATGACGTCAGTCAATCAACCTGCCAACCAGATACTGCACACTCACCCACAATGACGTCAGTCAACCTGCCAACCCGATACTGCACACTCACCCACAATAACGTCAGTCAATCAACCTGCCAACCCGATACTGCACACTCACCCACAATGACGTCAGTCAATCAACCTGCCAACCCGATACTGCACACTCACCCACAATGACGTCAATCAACCTGCCAACCCGATACTGCACACTCACCCACAATGACGTCAGTCAATCAACCTGCCAACCCGATACTGCACACTCACCCACAATGACGTCAGTCAATCAACCTGCCAACCCGATACAGCACACTCACCCACAATGACGTCAATCAACCTGCCAACCCGATACTGCACACTCACCCACAATGACGTCAGTCAATCAACCCGCCAACCCGATACTGCACACTCACCCACAATGACGTCAATCAACCTGCCAACCCGATACTGCACACTCACCCACAATGACGTCAGTCAATCAACCTGCCAACCCGATATTGCACACTCACCCACAATGCCGTCAGTCAATCAACCTGCCAACCCGATACTGCACACTCACCCACAATGACGTCAATCAACCTGCCAACCCGATACTGCACACTCACCCACAATGACGTCAGTCAATCAACCTGCCAACCCGATATTGCACACTCACCCACAATGACGTCAGTCAATCAACCTGCCAACCCGATACTGCACACTCACCCACAATGACGTCAATCAACCTGCCAACCCGATACTGCACACTCACCCACAATGACGTCAGTCAATCAACCTGCCAACCCGATACTGCACTCTCACCCACAATGACGTCAATCAACCTGCCAACCCGATACTGCACACTCACCCACAATGACGTCAGTCAATCAACCCGCCAACCCGATACTGCACACTCACACACAATGACGTCAGTCAATCAACCTGCCAACCCGATACTGCACTCTCACGCACAATGTCAGTCAATCAACCTGCCAACCCGATACTGCACACTCACCCACAATGACGTCAGTCAATCAACCTGCCAACCCGATACTGCACAGTCACCCACAATGTCAGTCAATCAACCTGCCAACCCGATACTGCACACTCACCCACAATGACGTCAGTCAATCAAACTGCCAACCCGATACTGCACACTCACCCACAATGACGTCAATCAACCTGCCAACCCGATACAGCACACTCATCCACAATGACGTCAATCAACCTGCCAGCCCGATACTGCACACTCACCCACAATGACGTCAGTCAATCAACCTGCCAACCCGATACTGCACACTCACCCACAATGACGTCAGTCAATCAACCTACCAACCCGATACTGCACACTCACCCACAATGACTTCAGTCAATCAACCTGCCAACCCGATACTGCACACTCACCCACAATGAAGTCAGTCAATCAACCTGCCAACCCGATACTGCACACTCACCCACAATGACGTCAGTCAATCAACCTGCCAACCCGATACTGCACACTCACCCACAATGACGTCAATCAACCTGCCAACCCGATACTGCACACTCACCCACAATGAAGTCAGTCAATCAACCTGCCAACCCGATACTGCACACTCACCCACAATGACGTCAGTCAATCAACCCGCCAACCCGATACTGCACACTCACCCACAATGACGTCAATCAACCTGCCAACCCGACACTGCACACTCACCCACAAGGACGTCAGTCAATCAACCTGCCAAACCGATATTGCACACTCACCCACAATGACGTCAGTCAATCAACCTGCCAACCCAATACTGCACACTCACCCACAATGACGTCAATCAACCTGCCAACCCGATACTGCACACTCACCCACAATGACGTCAGTCAATCAACCTGCCAACCCGATACTGCACTCTCACCCACAATGACGTCAATCAACCTGCCAACCCGATACTGCACACTCACCCACAATGACGTCAGTCAATCAACCCGCCAACCCGATACTGCACACTCACACACAATGACGTCAGTCAATCAACCTGCCAACCCGATACTGCACACTCGCCCACAATTTCAGTCAATCAACCTGCCAACCCGATACTGCACACTCACCCACAATGACGTCAATCAACCTGCCAACCCGATACTGCACACTCACCCACAATGACGTCAGTCAATCAACCTGCCAACCCGATACTGCACACTCACCCACAATGACGTCAGTCAACCTGCCAACCCGATACTGCACACTCACCCACAATAACGTCAGTCAATCAACCTGCCAACCCGATACTGCACACTCACCCACAATGACGTCAGTCAATCAACCTGCCAACCCGATACTGCACACTCACCCACAATGACGTCAATCAACCTGCCAACCCGATATTGCACACTCACCCACAATGACGTCAGTCAATCAACCTGCCAACCCGATACTGCACACTCACCCACAATGACGCCAGTCAATCAACCTGCCAACCCGATACAGCACACTCACCCACAATGACGTCAATCAACCTGCCAACCCGATACTGCACACTCACCCACAATGAAGTCAATCAATCAACCTGCCAACCCGATACTGCACACTCACCCACAATGACGTCAGTCAATCAACCCGCCAACCCGATACTGCACACTCACCCACAATGACGTCAATCAACCTGCCAACCCGATACTGCACACTCACCCACAATGACGTCAGTCAATCAACCTGCCAACCCGATATTGCACACTCACCCACAATGACGTCAGTCAATCAACCTGCCAACCCGATACTGCACACTCACCCACAATGACGTCAATCAACCTGCCAACCCGATACTGCACACTCACCCACAATGACGTCAGTCAATCAACCTGCCAACCCGATATTGCACACTCACCCACAATGACGTCAGTCAATCAACCTGCCAACCCGATACTGCACACTCACCCACAATGACGTCAATCAACCTGCCAACCCGATACTGCACACTCACCCACAATGACGTCAGTCAATCAACCTGCCAACCCGATACTGCACTCTCACCCACAATGACGTCAATCAACCTGCCAACCCGATACTGCACACTCACCCACAATGACGTCAGTCAATCAACCTGCCAACCCGATACTGCACTCTCACGCACAATGTCAGTCAATCAACCTGCCAACCCGATACTGCACACTCACCCACAATGACGTCAGTCAATCAATCTACCAACCCGATACTGCACACTCACCCACAATGACGTCAATCAATCAACCTGCCAACCCGATACTGCACACTCACCCACAATGACGTCAGTCAATCAACCTGCCAACCCGATACTGCACACTCACACACAATGACGTCAGTCACTCAACGTGCCAACCCGATACTGCACACTCACCCACAATGTGAGTCAATCAACCTGCCAACCCGATACTGCACATTTACCCACAATGACGTCAGTCAGTCAACCTGCCAACCCGATACTGCACACTCACCCACAATGACGTCAGTCAATCAACCTGCCAACCCGATACTGCACACTCACCCACAATGTCAGTCAATCAACCTGCCAACCCGATACTGCACACTCACCCACAATGACGTAAATCAACTTGCCAACCCGATACTGCACACTCACCCACAATGAAGTCAGTCAATCAACCTGCCAACCCGATACTACACACTCACCCACAATGACGTCAGTCAATCAACCCGCCAACCCGATACTGCACACTCACCCACAATGACGTCAATCAACCTGCCAACCCGATACTGCACACTCACCCACAATGAGGTCAGTCAATCAACCTGCCAACCCGATATTGCACACTCACCCACAATGACGTCAGTCAATCAACCTGCCAACCTGATACTGCACACTCACCCACAATGACGTCAATCAACCTGCCAACCCGATACTGCACACTCACCCACAATGACGTCAGTCAATCAACCTGCCAACCCGATAATGCACTCTCACTCACAATGACGTCAATCAACCCGCCAACCCGATACTGCACACTCACACACAATGACGTCAGTCAATCAACCTGCCAACCCGATACTGTTTACTCACCCACAATGTCAGTCAATCAACCTGCCAACCCGATACTGCACACTCACCCACAATGACGTCAGTCAATCAACCTGCCAACACGATACTGCACGCTCACCCACAATGTCAGTCAATCAACCTGCCAACCCGATACTGCACACTCACCCACAATGACGTCAATCAACTTGCCAACCCGATACTGCACACTCACCCACAATGAAGTCAGTCAATCAACCTGCCAACCCGATACTGCACACTCACCCACAATGACATCAGTCAATCAACCTGCCAACCCGATATTACACACTCACCCACAATGACGTCAGTCAATCAACCTGCCAACACGATACTGCACACTCACCCACAATGACGTAAATCAACCTGCCAACCCGGTACTGCACACTCACTCACAATGACGTCAGTCAATCAACCTGCCGACCCGATACTGCACACTCACCCACAATGACGTCAGTCAATCAACCTGTCAACCCGATACTGCACACTCACCCACAATGACGTCAGTCAATCAACCTGCGAACCCGATACTGCACACTCACCCACAATGACGTCAGTCAATCAACCCGCCAACCCGATACTGCACACTCACCCACAATGACGTCAATCAACCTGCCAACCCGATACTGCACACTCACCCACAATGACGTCAGTCAATCAACCTGCCAACCCGATATTGCACACTCACCCACAATCACGTCAGTCAATCAACCTGCCAACCCGATACTGCACACTCACCCACAATGACGTCAGTCAATCAACCTGCCAACCCGATACTGCACACTCACCCACAATGGCGTCAGTCAATCAATCTGTCAACCTGATACTGCACACTCACCCACAATGACGTCAATCAACCTGCCAACCCGATACTGCACACTCACCCACAATGACGTCAGTCAATCAACCTACCAACCCAATACTGCACACTCACCCACAATGACTTCAGTCAATCAACCTGCCAACCCGATACTGCACACTCACCCACAATGAAGTCAGTCAATCAACCTGCCAACCCGATACTGCACACTCACCCACAATGACGTCAGTCAATCAACCTGCCAACCCGATACTGCACACTCACCCACAATGACGTCAATCAACCTGGCAACCCGATACTGCACACTCACCCACAATGAAGTCAGTCAATCAACCTGCCAACCCGATACTGCACACTCACCCACAATGACGTCAGTCAATCAACCCGCCAACCCGATACTGCACACTCACCCACAATGACGTCAATCAACCTGCCAACCCGACACTGCACACTCACCCACAAGGACGTCAGTCAATCAACCTGCCAAACCGATATTGCACACTCACCAATAATGACGTCAGTCAATCAACCTGCCAACCCAATACTGCACACTCACCCACAATGACGTCAATCAACCTGCCAACCCGATACTGCACACTCACCCACAATGACGTCAGTCAATCAACCTGCCAACCCGATACTGCACTCTCACCCACAATGACGTCAATCAACCTGCCAACCCGATACTGCACACTCACCCACAATGACGTCAGTCAATCAACCCGCCAACCCGATACTGCACACTCACACACAATGACGTCAGTCAATCAACCTGCCAACCCGATACTGCACACTCGCCCACAATTTCAGTCAATCAACCTGCCAACCCGATACTGCACACTCACCCACAATGACGTCAGTCAATCAACCTGCCAACCCGATACTGCACACTCACCCACAATGACGTCAATCAACCTGCCAACCCGATACTGCACACTCACCCACAATGACGTCAGTCAATCAACCTGCCAAACCGATACTGCACACTCACCCACAATGACGTCAGTCAACCTGCCAACCCGATACTGCACACTCACCCACAATAACGTCAGTCAATCAACCTGCCAACCCGATACTGCACACTCACCCACAATGACGTCAGTCAATCAACCTGCCAACCCGATACTGCACACTCACCCACAATGACGTCAATCAACCTGCCAACCCGATATTGCACACTCACCCACAATGACGTCAGTCAATCAACCTGCCAACCCGATACTGCACACTCACCCACAATGACGTCAATCAACCTGCCAACCCGATACAGCACACTCACCCACAATGACGTCAATCAACCTGCCAACCCGATACTGCACACTCACCCACAATGAAGTCAATCAATCAACCTGCCAACCCGATACTGCACACTCACCCACAATGACGTCAGTCAATCAACCCGCCAACCCGATACTGCACACTCACCCACAATGACGTCAATCAACCTGCCAACCCGATACTGCACACTCACCCACAATGACGTCAGTCAATCAACCTGCCAACCCGATATTGCACACTCACCCACAATGACGTCAGTCAATCACCTGCCAACCCGATACTGCACTCTCACCCACAATGACGTCAATCAACCTGCCAACCCGATACTGCACACTCACCCACAATGACGTCAGTCAATCAACCTGCCAACCCGATACTGCACTCTCACGCACAATGTCAGTCAATCAACCTGCAACCCGATACTGCACACTCACCCACAATGACGTCAGTCAATCAATCTACCAACCCGATACTGCACACACACCCACAATGACGTCAATCAATCAACCTGCCAACCCGATACTGCACACTCACCCACAATGACGTCAGTCAATCAACCTGCCAACCCGATACTGCACACTCACACACAATGACGTCAGTCAATCAACGTGCCAACCCGATACTGCACACTCACCCACAATGTGAGTCAATCAACCTGCCAACCCGATACTGCTCATTCACCCACAATGACGTCAGTCAGTCAACCTGCCAACCCGATACTGCACACTCACCCACAATGACGTCAGTCAATCAACCTGCCAACCCGATACTGCACACTCACCCACAATGTCAGTCAATCAACCTGCCAACCCGATACTGCACACTCACCCACAATGACGTAAATCAACTTGCCAACCCGATACTGCACACTCACCCACAATGAAGTCAGTCAATCAACCTGCCAACCCGATACTGCACACTCACCCACAATGACGTCAGTCAATCAACCCGCCAACCCGATACTGCACACTCACCCACAATGACGTCAATCAACCTGCCAACCCGATATTGCACACTCACCCACAATGAGGTCAGTCAATCAACCTGCCAACCCGATATTGCACACTCACCCACAATGACGTCAGTCAATCAACCTGCCAACCTGATACTGCACACTCACCCACAATGACGTCAATCAACCTGCCAACCCGATACTGCACACTCACCCACAATGACGTCAGTCAATCAACCTGCCAACCCGATAATGCACTCTCACTCACAATGACGTCAATCAACCCGCCAACCCGATACTGCACACTCACACACAATGACGTCAGTCAATCAACCTGCCAACCCGATACTGTATACTCACCCACAATGTCAGTCAATCAACCTGCCAACCCGATACTGCACACTCACCCACAATGACGACAGTCAATCAACCTGCCAACACGATACTGCACGCTCACACCACAATGTCAGTCAATCAACCTGCCAACCCGATACTGCACACTCACCCACAATGACGTCAATCAACTTGCCAACCCGATACTGCACACTCACCCACAATGAAGTCAGTCAATCAACCTGCCAACCCGATACTGCACACTCACCCACAATGACATCAGTCAATCAACTTGCCAACCCGATATTACACACTCACCCACAATGACGTCAGTCAATCAACCTGCCAACACGATACTGCACACTCACCCACAATGACGTAAATCAACCTGCCAACCCGGTACTGCACACTCATTCACAATGACGTCAGTCAATCAACCTGCCGACCCGATACTGCACACTCACCCACAATGACGTCAGTCAATCAACCTGTCAACCCGATACTGCACACTCACCCACAATGACGTCAGTCAATCAACCTGCCAACCCGATACTGCACACTCACCCACAATGACGTCAGTCAATCAACCCGCCAACCCGATACTGCACACTCACCCACAATGACGTCAATCAACCTGCCAACCCGATACTGCACACTCACCCACAATGACGTCAGTCAATCAACCTGTCAACCCGATACTGCACACTCACCCACAATGACGTCAATCAACCTGCCAACCCGATACTGCACACTCACCCACAATGACGTCAATCAACCTGCCAACCCGATATTGCACACTCACCCACAATGACGTCAGTCAAACCACCTGCCAACCCGATACTGCACACTCACCCACAATGACGTCAATCAACCTGCCAACCCGATACTGCACACTCACCCACAATGACGTCAGTCAATCAACCTGCCAACCCGATACTGCACTCTCACCCACAATGACGTCAATCAACCTGCCAACCCGATACTGCACACTCACCCACAATGACGTCAGTCAATCAACCCGCCAACCCGATACTGCACACTCACACACAATGACGTCAGTCAATCAACCTGCCAACCCCCAACCCGATACTGCACTCTGACGCACAATGTCAGTCAATCACCTGCCAACCCGATACTGCACACTCACCCACAATGACGTCAGTCAATCAATCTACCAACCCGATACTGCACACTCACCCACAATGACGTCAATCAATCAACCTGCCAACCCGATACTGCACACTCACCCACAATGACGTCAGTCAATCAACGTGCCAACCAGATACTGCACACTCACCCACATTGACGTCAGTCAATCAACCTGCCAACCCGATACTGCACAGTCACCCACAATGTCAGTCAATCAACCTGCCAACCCGATACTGCACACTCACCCTCAATGACGTCAGTCAATCAAACTGCCAACCCGATACTGCACACTCACCCACAATGACGTCAATCAACCTGCCAACCCGATACAGCACACTCATCCACAATGACGTCAATCAACCTGCCAGCCCGATACTGCACACTCACCCACAATGACGTCAGTCAATCAACCTGCCAACCGATACTGCACACTCACCACAATGACGTCAGTCAATCAACCTACCAACCCGATACTGCACACTCACCCACAATGACTTCAGTCAATCAACCTGCCAACCCGATACTGCACACTCACCCACAATGATGTCAGTCAATCAACCTGCCAACCCGATACTGCACACTCACCCACAATGACGTCAGTCAATCAACCTGCCAACCCGATACTGCACACTCACCCACAATGACGTCAATCAACCTGCCAACCCGATACTGCACACTCACCCACAATGAAGTCAGTCAATCAACCTGCCAAACCGATATTGCACACTCACCCACAATGACGTCAGTCAATCAACCTGCCAACCCAATACTGCACACTCACCCACAATGACGTCAATCAACCTGCCAACCCGATACTGCACACTCACCCACAATGACGTCAGTCAATCAACCTGCCAACCCGATACTGCACTCTCACCCACAATGACGTCAATCAACCTGCCAACCCGATACTGCACACTCACCCACAATGACGTCAGTCAATCAACCCGCCAACCCGATACTGCACACTCACACACAATGACGTCAGTCAATCAACCTGCCAACCCGATACTGCACACTCGCACACAATTTCAGTCAATCAACCTGCCAACCCGATACTGCACACTCACCCACAATGACGTCAGTCAATCAACCTGCCAACCCGATACTGCACACTCACCCACAATGACGTCAATCAACCTGCCAACCCGATACTGCACACTCACCCACAATGACGTCAGTCAATCAACCTGCCAACCCGATACTGCACACTCACCCACAATGACGTCAGTCAACCTGCCAACCCGAAACTGCACACTCACCCACAATAACGTCAGTCAATCACCTGCCAACCCGATACTGCACACTCACCCACAATGACGTCAGTCAATCAACCTGCCAACCCGATTACTGCACACTCACCCACAATGACGTCAATCAACCTGCCAACCCGATATTGCACACTCACCCACAATGACGTCAGTCAATCAACCTGCCAACCCGATACTGCACACTCACCCACAATGACGTCAGTCAATCAACCTGCCACCCGATACAGCACACTCACCCACAATGACGTCAATCAACCTGCCAACCCGATACTGCACACTCACCCACAATGAAGTCAATCAATCAACCTGCCAACCCGATACTGCACACTCACCCACAATGACGTCAGTCAATCAACCCGCCAACCCGATACTGCACACTCACCCACAATGACGTCAATCAACCTGCCAACCCGATACTGCACACTCACCCACAATGACGTCAGTCAATCAACCTGCCAACCCGATATTGCACACTCACCCACAATGACGTCAGTCAATCAACCTGCCAACCCGATACTGCACACTCACCCACAATGACGTCAATCAACCTGCCAACCCGATACTGCACACTCACCCACAATGACGTCAGTCAATCAACCTGCCAACCGATATTGCAACACTCACCCACAATGACGTCAGTCAATCAACCTGCCAACCCGATACTGCACACTCACCCACAATGACGTCAATCAACCTGCCAACCCGATACTGCACACTCACCCACAATGACGTCAGTCAATCAACCTGCCAACCCGATACTGCACTCTCACCCACAATGACGTCATCAACCTGCCAACCCGATACTGCACACTCACCCACAATGACGTCAGTCAATCAACCTGCCAACCCGATACTGCACTCTCACGCACAATGTCAGTCAATCAACCTGCCAACCCGATACTGCACACTCACCCACAATGACGTCAGTCAATCAATCTACCAACCCGATACTGCACACTCACCCACAATGACGTCAATCAATCAACCTGCCAAACCGATACTGCACACTCACCCACAATGACGTCAGTCAATCAACCTGCCAACCCGATACTGCACACTCACACACAATGACGTCAGTCAATCAACGTGCCAACCCGATACTGCACACTCACCCACAATGTGAGTCAATCAACCTGCCAACCCGATACTGCTCATTCACCCACAATGACGTCAGTCAGTCAACCTGCCAACCCGATACTGCACACTCACCCACAATGACGTCAGTCAATCAACCTGCCAACCCGATACTGCACACTCACCCACAATGTCAGTCAATCAACCTGCCAACCCGATACTGCACACTCACCCACAATGACGTAAATCAACTTGCCAACCCGATACTGCACACTCACCCACAATGAAGTCAGTCAATCAACCTGCCAACCCGATACTGCACACTCACCCACAATGACGTCAGTCAATCAACCCGCCAACCCGATACTGCACACTCACCCACAATGACGTCAATCAACCTGCCAACCCGATACTGCACACTCACCCACAATGAGGTCAGTCAATCAACCTGCCAACCCGATATTGCACACTCACCCACAATGACGTCAGTCAATCAACCTGCCAACCTGATACTGCACACTCACCCACAATGACGTCAATCAACCTGCCAACCCGATACTGCACACTCACCCACAATGACGTCAGTCAATCAACCTGCCAACCCGATAATGCACTCTCACTCACAATGACGTCAATCAACCCGCCAACCCGATACTGCACACTCACACACAATGACGTCAGTCAATCAACCTGCCAACCCGATACTGTATACTCACCCACAATGTCAGTCAATCAACCTGCCAACCCGATACTGCACACTCACCCACAATGACGTCAGTCAATCAACCTGCCAACACGATACTGCACGCTCACCCACAATGTCAGTCAATCAACCTGCCAACCCGATACTGCACACTCACCCACAATGACGTCAATCAACTTGCCAACCCGATACTGCACACTCACCCACAATGAAGTCAGTCAATCAACCTGCCAACCCGATATTACACACTCACCCACAATGACGTCAGTCAATCAACCTGCCAACACGATACTGCACACTCACCCACAATGACGTAAATCAACCTGCCAACCCGGTACTGCACACTCACTCACAATGACGTCAGTCAATCAACCTGCCGACCCGATACTGCACACTCACCCACAATGACGTCAATCAACCTGCCAACCCGATACTGCACACTCACCCACAATGACGTCAGTCAATCAACCTGCCAACCCGATATTGCACACTCACCCACAATGACGTCAGTCAATCAACCTGCCAACCCGATACTGCACACTCACCCACAATGACGTCAATCAACCTGCCAACCCGATACTGCACACTCACCCACAATGACGTCAGTCAATCAACCTGCCAACCCGATACTGCACTCTCACCCACAATGACGTCAATCAACCTGCCAACCCGATACTGCACACTCACCCACAATGACGTCAGTCAATCAACCTGCCAACCCGATACTGCACTCTCACGCACAATGTCAGTCAATCAACCTGCCAACCCGATAATGCACACTCACCCACAATGACGTCAGTCAATCAATCTACCAACCCGATACTGCACACTCACCCACAATGACGTCAATCAATCAACCTGCCAAACCGATACTGCACACTCACCCACAATGACGTCAGTCAATCAACCTGCCAACCCGATACTGCACACTCACACACAATGACGTCAGTCAATCAACGTGCCAACCCGATACTGCACACTCACCCACAATGTGAGTCAATCAACCTGCCAACCCGATACTGCTCATTCACCCACAATGACGTCAGTCAGTCAACCTGCCAACCCGATACTGCACACTCACCCACAATGACGTCAGTCAATCAACCTGCCAACCCGATACTGCACACTCACCCACAATGTCAGTCAATCAACCTGCCAACCCGATACTGCACACTCACCCACAATGACGTAAATCAACTTGCCAACCCGATACTGCACACTCACCCACAATGAAGTCAGTCAATCAACCTGCCAACCCGATACTGCACACTCACCCACAATGACGTCAGTCAATCAACCCGCCAACCCGATACTGCACACTCACCCACAATGACGTCAATCAACCTGCCAACCCGATACTGCACACTCACCCACAATGACGTCAGTCAATCAACCTGCCAACCCGATATTGCACACTCACCCACAATGACGTCAGTCAATCAACCTGCCAACCTGATACTGCACACTCACCCACAATGACGTCAATCAACCTGCCAACCCGATACTGCACACTCACCCACAATGACGTCAGTCAATCAACCTGCCAACCCGATAATGCACTCTCACTCACAATGACGTCAATCAACCCGCCAACCCGATACTGCACACTCACACACAATGACGTCAGTCAATCAACCTGCCAACCCGATACTGTATACTCACCCACAATGTCAGTCAATCAACCTGCCAACCCGATACTGCACACTCACCCACAATGACGTCAGTCAATCAACCTGCCAACACGATACTGCACGCTCACCCACAATGTCAGTCAATCAACCTGCCAACCCGATACTGCACACTCACCCACAATGACGTCAATCAACTTGCCAACCCGATACTGCACACTCACCCACAATGAAGTCAGTCAATCAACCTGCCAACCCGATACTGCACACTCACCCACAATGACATCAGTCAATCAACCTGCCAACCCGATATTACACACTCACCCACAATGACGTCAGTCAATCAACCTGCCAACACGATACTGCACACTCACCCACAATGACGTAAATCAACCTGCCAACCCGGTACTGCACACTCACTCACAATGACGTCAGTCAATCAACCTGCCGACCCGATACTGCACACTCACCCACAATGACGTCAGTCAATCAACCTGTCAACCCGATACTGCACACTCACCCACAATGACGTCAGTCAATCAACCTGCCAACCCGATACTGCACACTCACCCACAATGACGTCAGTCAATCAACCCGCCAACCCGATACTGCACACTCACCCACAATGACGTCAGTCAATCAACCTGCCAACCCGATACTGCACACTCACCCACAATGACGTCAATCAACCTGCCAACCCGATACTGCACACTCACCCACAATGACGTCAATCAACCTGCCAACCCGATATTGCACACTCACCCACAATGACGTCAGTCAAACCACCTGCCAACCCGATACTGCACACTCACCCACAATGACGTCAATCAACCTGCCAACCCGATACTGCACACTCACCCACAATGACGTCAGTCAATCAACCTGCCAACCCGATACTGCACTCTCACCCACAATGACGTCAATCAACCTGCCAACCCGATACTGCACACTCACCCACAATGACGTCAGTCAATCAACCCGCCAACCCGATACTGCACACTCACACACAATGACGTCAGTCAATCAACCTGCCAACCCGATACTGCACTCTCACGCACAATGTCAGTCAATCAACCTGCCAACCCGATACTGCACACTCACCCACAATGACGTCAGTCAATCAATCTACCAACCCGATACTGCACACTCACCCACAATGACGTCAATCAATCAACCTGCCAACCCGATACTGCACAGTCACCCACAATGACGTCAGTCAATCAACGTGCCAACCAGATACTGCACACTCACCCACATTGACGTCAGTCAATCAACCTGCCAACCCGATACTGCACAGTCACCCACAATGTCAGTCAATCAACCTGCCAACCCGATACTGCACACTCACCCACAATGACGTCAGTCAATCAAACTGCCAACCCGATACTGCACACTCATCCACAATGACGGCAATCAACCTGCCAACCCGATACAGCACACTCACCCACAATGACGTCAGTCAATCAACCTGCCAACCCGATACTGCACACTCACCCACAATGACGTCAGTCAATCAACCTACCAACCCGATACTGCACACTCACCCACAATGACTTCAGTCAATCAACCTGCCAACCCGATACTGCACACTCACCCACAATGAAGTCAGTCAATCAACCTGCCAACCCGATACTGCACACTCACCCACAATGACGTCAGTCAATCAACCTGCCAACCCGATACTGCACACTCACCCACAATGACGTCAATCAACCTGCCAACCCGATACTGCACACTCACCCACAATGACGTCAGTCAATCAACCTGCCAACCCGATACTGCACACTCACCCGCAATGACGTCAATCAACCTGCCAACCCGATACTGCACACTCACCCACAATGACGTCAATCAACCTGCCAACCCGATATTGCACACTCACCCACAATGACGTCAGTCAAACCACCTGCCAACCCGATACTGCACACTCACCCACAATGACGTCAATCAACCTGCCAACCCGATACTGCACACTCACCCACAATGACGTCAGTCAATCAACCTGCCAACCCGATACTGCACTCTCACCCACAATGACGTCAATCAACCTGCCAACCCGATACTGCACACTCACCCACAATGACGTCAGTCAATCAACCCGCCAACCCGATACTGCACACTCACACACAATGACGTCAGTCAATCAACCTGCCAACCCGATACTGCACTCTCACGCACAATGTCAGTCAATCAACCTGCCAACCCGATACTGCACACTCACCCACAATGACGTCAGTCAATCAATCTACCAACCCGATACTGCACACTCACCCACAATGACGTCAATCAATCAACCTGCCAACCCGATACTGCACAGTCACCCACAATGACGTCAGTCAATCAACGTGCCAACCAGATACTGCACACTCACCCACATTGACGTCAGTCAATCAACCTGCCAACCCGATACTGCACAGTCACCCACAATGTCAGTCAATCAACCTGCCAACCCGATACTGCACACTCACCCACAATGACGTCAGTCAATCAAACTGCCAACCCGATACTGCACACTCATCCACAATGACGTCAATCAACCTGCCAACCCGATACAGCACACTCACCCACAATGACGTCAGTCAATCAACCTGCCAACCCGATACTGCACACTCACCCACAATGACGTCAGTCAATCAACCTACCAACCCGATACTGCACACTCACCCACAATGACTTCAGTCAATCAACCTGCCAACCCGATACTGCACACTCACCCACAATGAAGTCAGTCAATCAACCTGCCAACCCGATACTGCACACTCACCCACAATGACGTCAGTCAATCAACCTGCCAACCCGATACTGCACACTCACCCACAATGACGTCAATCAACCTGCCAACCCGATACTGCACACTCACCCACAATGAAGTCAGTCAATCAACCTGCCAACCCGATACTGCACACTCACCCACAATGACGTCAGTCAATCAACCCGCCAACCCGATACTGCACACTCACCCACAATGACGTCAATCAACCTGCCAACCCGACACTGCACACTCACCCACAAGGACGTCAGTCAATCAACCTGCCAAACCGATATTGCACACTCACCCACAATGACGTCAGTCAATCAACCTGCCAACCCGATACTGCACACTCACCCACAATGACGTCAATCAACCTGCCAACCCGATACTGCACACTCACCCACAATGACGTCAGTCAATCAACCTGCCAACCCGATACTGCACTCTCACCCACAATGACGTCAATCAACCTGCCAACCCGATACTGCACACTCACCCACAATGACGTCAGTCAATCAACCTGCCAACCCGATACTGCACACTCACACACAATGACGTCAGTCAATCAACCTGCCAACCCGATACTGCACACTCGCCCACAATTTCAGTCAATCAACCTGCCAACCCGATACTGCACACTCACCCACAATGACGTCAGTCAATCAACCTGCCAACCCGATACTGCACACTCACCCACAATGACGTCAATCAACCTGCCAACCCGATACTGCACACTCACCCACAATGACGTCAGTCAATCAACCTGCCAACCCGATACTGCACACTCACCCACAATGACGTCTGTCAACCTGCCAACCCGATACTGCACACTCACCCACAATGACGTCAGTCAATCAACCTGCCAACCCGATACTGCACACTCACCCACAATGACGTCAATCAACCTGCCAACCCGATATTGCACACTCACCCACAATGACGTCAGTCAATCAACCTACCAACCCGATACTGCACACTCACCCACAATGACGTCAGTCAATCAACCTGCCAACCCGATACAGCACACTCACCCACAATGACGTCAATCAACCTGCCAACCCGATACTGCACACTCACCCACAATGAAGTCAATCAATCAACCTGCCAACCCGATACTGCACACTCACCCACAATGACGTCAGTCAATCAACCCGCCAACCCGATACTGCACACTCACCCACAATGACGTCAATCAACCTGCCAACCCGATACTGCACACTCACCCACAATGACGTCAGTCAATCAACCTGCCAACCCGATATTGCACACTCACCCACAATGACGTCAGTCAATCAACCTGCCAACCCGATACTGCACACTCACCCACAATGACGTCAGTCAACCTGCCAACCCGATACTGCACACTCACCCACAATGACGTCAGTCAATCAACCTGCCAACCCGATACTGCACACTCACCCACAATGACGTCAATCAACCTGCCAACCCGATACTGCACACTCACCCACAATGACGTCAGTCAATCAACCTGCCAACCCGATATTGCACACTCACCCACAATGACGTCAGTCAATCAACCTGCCAACCCGATACTGCACACTCACCCACAATGACGTCAATCAACCTGCCAACCCGATACTGCACACTCACCCACAATGACGTCAGTCAATCAACCTGCCAACCCGATACTGCACTCTCACCCACAATGACGTCAATCAACCTGCCAACCCGATACTGCACACTCACCCACAATGACGTCAGTCAATCAACCTGCCAACCCGATACTGCACTCTCACGCACAATGTCAGTCAATCAACCTGCCAACCCGATACTGCACACTCACCCACAATGACGTCAGTCAATCAATCTACCAACCCGATACTGCACACTCACCCACAATGACTTCAATCAATCAACCTGCCAACCCGATACTGCACACTCACCCACAATGACGTCAGTCAATCAACCTGCCAACCCGATACTGCACACTCACACACAATGACGTCAGTCAATCAACCTGCCAACCCGATACTGCACACTCACCCACAATGTGAGTCAATCAACCTGCCAACCCGATACTGCACATTCACCCACAATGACGTCAGTCAGTCAAACTGCCAACCCGATACTGCACACTCACCCACAATGACTTCAGTCAATCAACCTGCCAACCCGATACTGCACACTCACCCACAATGTCAGTCAATCAACCTGCCAACCCGATACTGCACACTCACCCACAATGACGTAAATCAACTTGCCAACCCGATACTGCACACTCACACACAATGACGTCAGTCAATCAACCTGCCAACCCGATACTGCACTCTCACGCACAATGTCAGTCAATCAACCTGCCAACCCGATACTGCACACTCACCCACAATGACGTCAGTCAATCAATCTACCAACCCGATACTGCACACTCACCCACAATGACGTCAACCCGATACTGCACAGTCACCCACAATGACGTCAGTCAATCAACGTGCCAACCAGATACTGCACACTCACCCACATTGACGTCAGTCAATCAACCTGCCAACCCGATACTGCACAGTCACCCACAATGTCAATCAACCTGCCAACCCGATACTGCACACTCACCCACAATGACGTCAGTCAATCAAACTGCCAACCCGATACTGCACACTCATCCACAATCACGTCAATCAACCTGCCAACCCGATACAGCACACTCACCCACAATGACGTCAGTCAATCAACCTGCCAACCCGATACTGCACACTCACCCACAATGACGTCAGTCAATCAACCTACCAACCCGATACTGCACACTCACCCACAATGACTTCAGTCAATCAACCTGCCAACCCGATACTGCACACTCACCCACAATGAAGTCAGTCAATCAACCTGCCAACCCGATACTGCACACTCACCCACAATGACGTCAGTCAATCAACCTGCCAACCCGATACTGCACACTCACCCACAATGACGTCAATCAACCTGCCAACCCGATACTGCACACTCACCCACAATGAAGTCAGTCAATCAACCTGCCAACCCGATACTGCACACTCACCCACAATGACGTCAGTCAATCAACCCGCCAACCCGATACTGCACACTCACCCACAATGACGTCAATCAACCTGCCAACCCGACACTGCACACTCACCCACAAGGACGTCAGTCAATCAACCTGCCAAACCGATATTGCACACTCACCCACAATGACGTCAGTCAATCAACCTGCCAACCCGATACTGCACACTCACCCACAATGACGTCAATCAACCTGCCAACCCGATACTGCACACTCACCCACAATGACGTCAGTCAATCAACCTGCCAACCCGATACTGCACTCTCACCCACAATGACGTCAATCAACCTGCCAACCCGATACTGCACACTCACCCACAATGACGTCAGTCAATCAACCTGCCAACCCGATACTGCACACTCACACACAATGACGTCAGTCAATCAACCTGCCAACCCGATACTGCACACTCGCCCACAATTTCAGTCAATCAACCTGCCAACCCGATACTGCACACTCACCCACAATGACGTCAGTCAATCAACCTGCCAACCCGATACTGCACACTCACCCACAATGACGTCAATCAACCTGCCAACCCGATACTGCACACTCACCCACAATGACGTCAGTCAATCAACCTGCCAACCCGATACTGCACACTCACCCACAATGACGTCTGTCAACCTGCCAACCCGATACTGCACACTCACCCACAATGACGTCAGTCAATCAACCTGCCAACCCGATACTGCACACTCACCCACAATGACGTCAATCAACCTGCCAACCCGATATTGCACACTCACCCACAATGACGTCAGTCAATCAACCTGCCAACCCGATACTGCACACTCACCCACAATGACGTCAGTCAATCAACCTGCCAACCCGATACAGCACACTCACCCACAATGACGTCAATCAACCTGCCAACCCGATACTGCACACTCACCCACAATGAAGTCAATCAATCAACCTGCCAACCCGATACTGCACACTCACCCACAATGACGTCAGTCAATCAACCCGCCAACCCGATACTGCACACTCACCCACAATGACGTCAATCAACCTGCCAACCCGATACTGCACACTCACCCACAATGACGTCAGTCAATCAACCTGCCAACCCGATATTGCACACTCACCAACAATGACGTCAGTCAATCAACCTGCCAACCCGATACTGCACACTCACCCACAATGACGTCAGTCAACCTGCCAACCCGATACTGCACACTCACCCACAATGACGTCAGTCAATCAACCTGCCAACCCGATACTGCACACTCACCCACAATGACGTCAATCAACCTGCCAACCCGATACTGCACACTCACCCACAATGACGTCAGTCAATCAACCTGCCAACCCGATATTGCACACTCACCCACAATGACGTCAGTCAATCAACCTGCCAACCCGATACTGCACACTCACCCACAATGACGTCAGTCAATCAACCTGCCAACCCGATACTGCACTCTCACCCACAATGACGTCAATCAACCTGCCAACCCGATACTGCACACTCACCCACAATGACGTCAGTCAATCAACCTGCCAACCCGATACTGCACTCTCACGCACAATGTCAGTCAATCAACCTGCCAACCCGATACTGCACACTCACCCACAATGACGTCAGTCAATCAATCTACCAACCCGATACTGCACACTCACCCACAATGACTTCAATCAATCAACCTGCCAACCCGATACTGCACACTCACCCACAATGACGTCAGTCAATCAACCTGCCAACCCGATACTGCACACTCACACACAATGACGTCAGTCAATCAACCTGCCAACCCGATACTGCACACTCACCCACAATGTGAGTCAATCAACCTGCCAACCCGATACTGCACATTCACCCACAATGACGTCAGTCAGTCAAACTGCCAACCCGATACTGCACACTCACCCACAATGACTTCAGTCAATCAACCTGCCAACCCGATACTGCACACTCACCCACAATGTCAGTCAATCAACCTGCCAACCCGATACTGCACACTCACCCACAATGACGTAAATCAACTTGCCAACCCGATACTGCACACTCACCCGCAATGAAGTCAGTCAATCAACCTGCCAACCCGATACTGCACACTCACCCACAATGACGTCAGTCAATGAACCCGCCTACCCGATACTGCACACTCACCCACAATGACGTCAATCAACCTGCCAACCCGATACTGCACACTCACCCACAATGAGGTCAGTCAATCAACCTGCCAACCCGATATTGCACACTCACCCACAATGACGTCAGTCAATCAACCTGCCAACCTGATACTGCACACTCACCCACAATGACGTCAATCAACCTGCCAACCCGATACTGCACACTCACCCACAATGACGTCAGTCAATCAACCTGCCAACCCGATATTGCACACTCACCCACAATGACGTCAGTCAATCAACCTGCCAACCCGATACTGCACACTCACCCACAATGACGTCAGTCAACCTGCCAACCCGATACTGCACACTCACCCACAATGACGTCAGTCAATCAACCTGCCAACCCGATATTGCACACTCACCCACAATGACGTCAGTCAATCAACCTGCCAACCCGATACTGCACACTCACCCACAATGACGTCAATCAACCTGCCAACCCGATACTGCACACTCACCCACAATGACGTCAGTCAATCAACCTGCCAACCCGATACTGCACTCTCACCCACAATGACGTCAATCAACCTGCCAACCCGATACTGCACACTCACCCACAATGACGTCAGTCAATCAACCTGCCAACCCGATACTGCACTCTCACGCACAATGTCAGTCAATCAACCTGCCAACCCGATACTGCACACTCACCCACAATGACGTCAGTCAATCAATCTACCAACCCGATACTGCACACTCACCCACAATGACGTCAATCAATCAACCTGCCAACCCGATACTGCACACTCACCCACAATGACGTCAGTCAATCAACCTGCCAACCCGATACTGCACACTCACACACCATGACGTCAGTCAATCAACCTGCCAACCCGATACTGCACACTCACCCACAATGTGAGTCAATCAACCTGCCAACCCGATACTGCACATTCACCCACAATGACGTCAGTCAGTCAACCTGCCAACCCGATACTGCACACTCACCCACAATGACGTCAGTTAATCAACCTGCCAACCCGATACTGCACACTCACCCACAATGTCAGTCAATCAACCTGCCAACCCGATACTGCACACTCACCCACAATGACGTAAATCAACTTGCCAACCCGATACTGCACACTCACCCACAATGAAGTCAGTCAATCAACCTGCCAACCCGATACTGCAAACTCACCCACAATGACGTCAGTCAATGAACCCGCCTACACGATACTGCACACTCACCCACAATGACGTCAATCAACCTGCCAACCCGATACTGCACACTCACCCACAATGAGGTCAGTCAATCAACCTGCCAACCCGATATTGCACACTCACCCACAATGACGTCAGTCAATCAACCTGCCAACCTGATACTGCACACTCACCCACAATGACGTCAATCAACCTGCCAACCCGATACTGCACACTCACCCACAATGACGTCAGTCAATCAACCTGCCAACCCGATAATGCACTCTCACTCACAATGACGTCAATCAACCCGCCAACCCGATACTGCACACTCACACACAATGACGTCAGTCAATCAACCTGCCAACCCGATACTGTATACTCACCCACAATGTCAGTCAATCAACCTGCCAACCCGACACTGCACACTCACCCACAATGACGTCAGTCAATCAACCTGCCAACACGATACTGCACGCTCACCCACAATGTCAGTCAATCAACCTGCCAACCCGATACTGCACACTCACCCACAATGACGTCAATCAACTTGCCAACCCGATACTGCACACTCACCCACAATGAAGTCAGTCAATCAACCTGCCAACCCGATACTGCACACTCACCCACAATGACATCAGTCAATCAACCAGCAAACCCGATATTACACTCTCACCCACAATAACGTCAGTCAATCAACCTGCCAACACGATACTGCACACTCACCCACAATGACGTAAATCAACCTGCCAACCCGGCACTGCACACTCACTCACAATGACGTCAGTCAATCAACCTGCCGACCCGATACTGCACACTCACCCACAATGACGTCAGTCAATCAACCTGCCAACCCGATACTGCACACTCACCCACAATGACGTCAGTCAATCAACCCGCCAACCCGATACTGCACACTCACCCACAATGACGTCAATCAACCTGCCAACCCGATACTGCACACTCACCCACAATGACGTCTGTCAATTAACCTGCCAACCCGATATTGCACACTCACCCACAATCACGTCAGTCAATCAACCTGCCAACCCGATACTGCACACTCACCCACAATGACGTCAATCAACCTGCCAACCCGATACTGCACACTCACCCACAATGACGTCAATCAACCTGCCAACCCGATACTGCACATTCACCCACAATGACGTCAGTCAGTCAACCTGCCAACCCGATACTGCACACTCACCCACACTGACGTCAGTCAATCAACCTGCCAACCCGATACTGCACACGCACCCAGAATGTCAGTCAATCAACCTGCCAACCCGATACTGCACACTCACCCACAATGACGTCAATCAACTTGCCAACCCGATACTGCACACTCACCCACAATGAAGTCAGTCAATCAACCTGCCAACCCGATACTGCACACTCACACACAATGACGTCAGTCAATCAACCCGCCAACCCGATACTGCACACTCACCCACAATGACGTCAATCAACCTGCCAACCCGATACTGCACACTCACCCACAATGAGGTCAGTCAATCAACCTGCCAACCCGATATTGCACACTCACCCACAATGACGTCAGTCAATCAACCTGCCAACCTGATACTGCACACTCACCCACAATGACGTCAATCAACCTGCCACCCCGATACTGCACACTCACCCACAATGACGTCAGTCAATCAACCTGCCAACCTGATACTGCACACTCACCCACAATGACGTCAATCAACCCGCCATCCCGATACTGCACACTCACACACAATGACGTCAGTCAATCAACCAGCCAACCCGATACTGCACACTCACCCACAATGACGTCAATCAACCTGCCAACCCGATACTGCACACTCACCCACAATGACGTCAATCAACCTGCCAACCCGATACTGCACACTCACACACAATGACGTCAGTCAATCAACCTGCCAACCCGATACTGCACACTCACCCACAATGACGTCAGTCAATCAACCTGCCAACCCGATACTGCACACTCACCCACAATGAAGCCGGTCAATCAACCTGCCAACCCGATACTGCACACTCACCCACAATGACGTCAGTCAATCAACCCGCCAACCCGATACTGCACACTCACCCACAATGACGTCAGTCAATCAACCTGCCAACCCGATACTGCACACTCAACCACAATGACGTCAGTCAATCAACCTGCCAACCCGATATTGCACACTCACCCACAATGACGTCAATCAACCTGCCAACCCGATACTGCACACTCACCCACAATGACGTCAGTCAATCAACCTGCCAACCCAATACTGCACACTCACCCACAATGACGTCAATCAACCTGCCAACCCGATACTGCACATTCACCCACAATGACGTCAGTCAATCAACCTGTCAACCCGATACTGCACACTCACCCACAATGACGTCTGTCAATCAACCTGCCAACCCGATACTGCACACTCTCCCACAATGACGTCAATCAACCTGCCAACCCGATACTGCACATTCACCCACAATGACGTCAGTCAATCAACCTGTCAACCCGATACTGCACACTCACCCACAATGACGTCAGTCAATCAACCTGCCAACCCGATACTGCACACTCACCCACAATGACGTCAATCAACCTGCCAACCCGATACTGCACACTCACCCACAATGACGTCAGTCAATCAACCTGCCAACCCGATACTGCACACTCACCCACAATGACCTCACTCAACCTGCCAACCCGATACTGCACACTCACCCACAATGACGTCAGTCAATCAACCTGCCAACCCGATACTGCACACTCACCCACAATGACGTCAATCAACCTGCCAACCCGATACTGCACACTCACCCACAATGACGTCAGTCAATCAACCTGCCAACCCGATACTGCACACTCACCCACAATGACGTCAGTCAATCAACCCGCCAACCCGATACTGCACACTCACCCACAATGACGTCAATCAACCTGCCAACCCGATACTGCACACTCACCCACAATGACGTCAGTCAATCAACCTGCCAACCCGATATTGCACACTCACCCACAATGACGTCAGTCAATCAACCTGCCAACCCGATACTGCACACTCACCCACAATGACGTCAGTCAACCTGCCAACCCGATACTGCACACTCACCCACAATGACGTCAGTCAATCAACCTGCCAACCCGATATTGCACACTCACCCACAATGACGTCAGTCAATCAACCTGCCAACCCGATACTGCACACTCACCCACAATGACGTCAATCAACCTGCCAACCCGATACTGCACACTCACCCACAATGACGTCAGTCAATCAACCTGCCAACCCGATACTGCACTCTCACCCACAATGACGTCAATCAACCTGCCAACCCGATACTGCACACTCACCCACAATGACGTCAGTCAATCAACCTGCCAACCCGATACTGCACTCTCACGCACAATGTCAGTCAATCAACCTGCCAACCCGATACTGCACACTCACCCACAATGACGTCAGTCAATCAATCTACCAACCCGATACTGCACACTCACCCACAATGACGTCAATCAATCAACCTGCCAACCCGATACTGCACACTCACCCACAATGACGTCAGTCAATCAACCTGCCAACCCGATACTGCACACTCACACACAATGACGTCAGTCAATCAACCTGCCAACCCGATACTGCACACTCACCCACAATGTGAGTCAATCAACCTGCCAACCCGATACTGCACATTCACCCACAATGACGTCAGTCAGTCAGCCTGCCAACCCGATACTGCACACTCACCCACAATGACGTCAGTCAATCAACCTGCCAACCCGATACTGCACACTCACCCACAATGTCAGTCAATCAACCTGCCAACCCGATACTGCACACTCACCCACAATGACGTAAATCAACTTGCCAACCCGATACTGCACACTCACCCACAATGAAGTCAGTCAATCAACCTGCCAACCCGATACTGCACACTCACCCACAATGACGTCAGTCAATGAACCCGCCTACCCGATACTGCACACTCACCCACAATGACGTCAATCAACCTGCCAACCCGATACTGCACACTCACCCACAATGAGGTCAGTCAATCAACCTGCCAACCCGATATTGCACACTCACCCACAATGACGTCAGTCAATCAACCTGCCAACCTGATACTGCACACTCACCCACAATGACGTCAATCAACCTGCCAACCCGATACTGCACACTCACCCACAATGACGTCAGTCAATCAACCTGCCAACCCGATAATGCACTCTCACTCACAATGACGTCAATCAACCCGCCAACCCGATACTGCACACTCACACACAATGACGTCAGTCAATCAACCTGCCAACCCGATACTGTATACTCACCCACAATGTCAGTCAATCAACCTGCCAACCCGATACTGCACACTCACCCACAATGACGTCAGTCAATCAACCTGCCTACGCGATACTGCACGCTCACCCACAATGTCAGTCAATCAACCTGCCAACCCGATACTGCACACTCACCCACAATGACGTCAATCAACTTGCCAACCCGATACTGCACACTCACCCACAATGAAGTCAGTCAATCAACCTGCCAACCCGATACTGCACACTCACCCACAATGACATCAGTCAATCAACCAGCAAACCCGATATTACACTCTCACCCACAATAACGTCAGTCAATCAACCTGCCAACACGATACTGCACACTCACCCACAATGACGTAAATCAACCTGCCAACCCGGCACTGCACACTCACTCACAATGACGTCAGTCAATCAACCTGCCGACCCGATACTGCACACTCACCCACAATGACGTCAGTCAATCAACCTGCCAACCCGATACTGCACACTCACCCACAATGACGTCAGTCAATCAACCCGCCAACCCGATACTGCACACTCACCCACAATGACGTCAATCAACCTGCCAACCCGATACTGCACACTCACCCACAATGACGTCAGTCAATTAACCTGCCAACCCGATATTGCACACTCACCCACAATCACGTCAGTCAATCAACCTGCCAACCCGATACTGCACACTCACCCACAATGACGTCAATCAACCTGCCAACCCGATACTGCACACTCACCCACAATGACGTCAATCAACCTGCCAACCCGATACTGCACATTCACCCACAATGACGTCAGTCAGTCAACCTGCCAACCCGATACTGCACACTCACCCAGAATGTCAGTCAATCAACCTGCCAACCCGATACTGCACACTCACCCACAATGACGTCAATCAACTTGCCAACCCGATACTGCACACTCACCCACAATGAAGTCAGTCAATCAACCTGCCAACCCGATACTGCACACTCACACACAATGACGTCAGTCAATCAACCTGCCAACCCGATACTGCACTCTCACCCACAATGACGTCAATCAACCTGCCAACCCGATACTGCACACTCACCCACAATGACGTCAGTCAATCAACCTGCCAACCCGATACTGCACTCTCACGCACAATGTCAGTCAATCAACCTGCCAACCCGATACTGCACACTCACCCACAATGACGTCAGTCAATCAATCTACCAACCCGATACTGCACACTCACCCACAATGACTTCAATCAATCAACCTGCCAACCCGATACTGCACACTCACCCACAATGACGTCAGTCAATCAACCTGCCAACCCGATACTGCACACTCACACACAATGACGTCAGTCAATCAACCTGCCAACCCGATACTGCACACTCACCCACAATGTGAGTCAATCAACCTGCCAACCCGATACTGCACATTCACCCACAATGACGTCAGTCAGTCAAACTGCCAACCCGATACTGCACACTCACCCACAATGACTTCAGTCAATCAACCTGCCAACCCGATACTGCACACTCACCCACAATGTCAGTCAATCAACCTGCCAACCCGATACTGCACACTCACCCACAATGACGTAAATCTACTTGCCAACCCGATACTGCACACTCACCCGCAATGAAGTCAGTCAATCAACCTGCCAACCCGATACTGCACACTCACCCACAATGACGTCAGTCAATGAACCCGCCTACCCGATACTGCACACTCACCCACAATGACGTCAATCAACCTGCCAACCCGATACTGCACACTCACCCACAATGAGGTCAGTCAATCAACCTGCCAACCCGATATTGCACACTCACCCACAATGACGTCAGTCAATCAACCTGCCAACCTGATACTGCACACTCACCCACAATGACGTCAATCAACCTGCCAACCCGATACTGCACACTCACCCACAATGACGTCAGTCAATCAACCTGCCAACCCGATATTGCACACTCACCCACAATGACGTCAGTCAATCAACCTGCCAACCCGATACTGCACACTCACCCACAATGACGTCAGTCAACCTGCCAACCCGATACTGCACACTCACCCACAATGACGTCAGTCAATCAACCTGCCAACCCGATATTGCACACTCACCCACAATGACGTCAGTCAATCAACCTGCCAACCCGATACTGCACACTCACCCACAATGACGTCAATCAACCTGCCAACCCGATACTGCACACTCACCCACAATGACGTCAGTCAATCAACCTGCCAACCCGATACTGCACTCTCACCCACAATGACGTCAATCAACCTGCCAACCCGATACTGCACACTCACCCACAATGACGTCAGTCAATCAACCTGCCAACCCGATACTGCACTCTCACGCACAATGTCAGTCAATCAACCTGCCAACCCGATACTGCACACTCACCCACAATGACGTCAGTCAATCAATCTACCAACCCGATACTGCACACTCACCCACAATGACGTCAATCAATCAACCTGCCAACCCGATACTGCACACTCACCCACAATGACGTCAGTCAATCAACCTGCCAACCCGATACTGCACACTCACACACCATGACGTCAGTCAATCAACCTGCCAACCCGATACTGCACACTCACCCACAATGTGAGTCAATCAACCTGCCAACCCGATACTGCACATTCACCCACAATGACGTCAGTCAGTCAACCTGCCAACCCGATACTGCACACTCACCCACAATGACGTCAGTTAATCAACCTGCCAACCCGATACTGCACACTCACCCACAATGTCAGTCAATCAACCTGCCAACCCGATACTGCACACTCACCCACAATGACGTAAATCAACTTGCCAACCCGATACTGCACACTCACCCACAATGAAGTCAGTCAATCAACCTGCCAACCCGATACTGCAAACTCACCCACAATGACGTCAGTCAATGAACCCGCCTACCCGATACTGCACACTCACCCACAATGACGTCAATCAACCTGCCAACCCGATACTGCACACTCACCCACAATGAGGTCAGTCAATCAACCTGCCAACCCGATATTGCACACTCACCCACAATGACGTCAGTCAATCAACCTGCCAACCTGATACTGCACACTCACCCACAATGACGTCAATCAACCTGCCAACCCGATACTGCACACTCACCCACAATGACGTCAGTCAATCAACCTGCCAACCCGATAATGCACTCTCACTCACAATGACGTCAATCAACCCGCCAACCCGATACTGCACACTCACACACAATGACGTCAGTCAATCAACCTGCCAACCCGATACTGTATACTCACCCACAATGTCAGTCAATCAACCTGCCAACCCGATACTGCACACTCACCCACAATGAAGTCAGTCAATCAACCTGCCAACCCGATACTGCACACTCACCCACAATGACGTCAATCAACCTGCCAACCCGATACTGCACATTCACCCACAATGACGTCAGTCAGTCAACCTGCCAACCCGATACTGCACACTCACCCAGAATGTCAGTCAATCAACCTGCCAACCCGATACTGCACACTCACCCACAATGACGTCAATCAACTTGCCAACCCGATACTGCACACTCACCCACAATGAAGTCAGTCAATCAACCTGCCAACCCGATACTGCACACTCACACACAATGACGTCAGTCAATCAACCTGCCAACCCGATACTGCACTCTCACCCACAATGACGTCAATCAACCTGCCAACCCGATACTGCACACTCACCCACAATGACGTCAGTCAATCAACCTGCCAACCCGATACTGCACTCTCACGCACAATGTCAGTCAATCAACCTGCCAACCCGATACTGCACACTCACCCACAATGACGTCAGTCAATCAATCTACCAACCCGATACTGCACACTCACCCACAATGACTTCAATCAATCAACCTGCCAACCCGATACTGCACACTCACCCACAATGACGTCAGTCAATCAACCTGCCAACCCGATACTGCACACTCACACACAATGACGTCAGTCAATCAACCTGCCAACCCGATACTGCACACTCACCCACAATGTGAGTCAATCAACCTGCCAACCCGATACTGCACATTCACCCACAATGACGTCAGTCAGTCAAACTGCCAACCCGATACTGCACACTCACCCACAATGACTTCAGTCAATCAACCTGCCAACCCGATACTGCACACTCACCCACAATGTCAGTCAATCAACCTGCCAACCCGATACTGCACACTCACCCACAATGACGTAAATCTACTTGCCAACCCGATACTGCACACTCACCCGCAATGAAGTCAGTCAATCAACCTGCCAACCCGATACTGCACACTCACCCACAATGACGTCAGTCAATGAACCCGCCTACCCGATACTGCACACTCACCCACAATGACGTCAATCAACCTGCCAACCCGATACTGCACACTCACCCACAATGAGGTCAGTCAATCAACCTGCCAACCCGATATTGCACACTCACCCACAATGACGTCAGTCAATCAACCTGCCAACCTGATACTGCACACTCACCCACAATGACGTCAATCAACCTGCCAACCCGATACTGCACACTCACCCACAATGACGTCAGTCAATCAACCTGCCAACCCGATATTGCACACTCACCCACAATGACGTCAGTCAATCAACCTGCCAACCCGATACTGCACACTCACCCACAATGACGTCAGTCAACCTGCCAACCCGATACTGCACACTCACCCACAATGACGTCAGTCAATCAACCTGCCAACCCGATATTGCACACTCACCCACAATGACGTCAGTCAATCAACCTGCCAACCCGATACTGCACACTCACCCACAATGACGTCAATCAACCTGCCAACCCGATACTGCACACTCACCCACAATGACGTCAGTCAATCAACCTGCCAACCCGATACTGCACTCTCACCCACAATGACGTCAATCAACCTGCCAACCCGATACTGCACACTCACCCACAATGACGTCAGTCAATCAACCTGCCAACCCGATACTGCACTCTCACGCACAATGTCAGTCAATCAACCTGCCAACCCGATACTGCACACTCACCCACAATGACGTCAGTCAATCAATCTACCAACCCGATACTGCACACTCACCCACAATG
The DNA here is from genome assembly GCF_030028105.1 of Mobula birostris. Taxonomy (NCBI): domain Eukaryota; kingdom Metazoa; phylum Chordata; class Chondrichthyes; order Myliobatiformes; family Myliobatidae; genus Mobula; species Mobula birostris. The sequence continues at coordinate 75,632 of NW_027274624.1, forward strand.
ACGTCAATCAATCAACCTGCCAACCCGATACTGCACACTCACCCACAATGACGTCAGTCAATCAACCTGCCAACCCGATACTGCACACTCACACACCATGACGTCAGTCAATCAACCTGCCAACCCGATACTGCACACTCACCCACAATGTGAGTCAATCAACCTGCCAACCCGATACTGCACATTCACCCACAATGACGTCAGTCAGTCAACCTGCCAACCCGATACTGCACACTCACCCACAATGACGTCAGTTAATCAACCTGCCAACCCGATACTGCACACTCACCCACAATGTCAGTCAATCAACCTGCCAACCCGATACTGCACACTCACCCACAATGACGTAAATCAACTTGCCAACCCGATACTGCACACTCACCCACAATGAAGTCAGTCAATCAACCTGCCAACCCGATACTGCAAACTCACCCACAATGACGTCAGTCAATGAACCCGCCTACCCGATACTGCACACTCACCCACAATGACGTCAATCAACCTGCCAACCCGATACTGCACACTCACCCACAATGAGGTCAGTCAATCAACCTGCCAACCCGATATTGCACACTCACCCACAATGACGTCAGTCAATCAACCTGCCAACCTGATACTGCACACTCACCCACAATGACGTCAATCAACCTGCCAACCCGATACTGCACACTCACCCACAATGACGTCAGTCAATCAACCTGCCAACCCGATAATGCACTCTCACTCACAATGACGTCAATCAACCCGCCAACCCGATACTGCACACTCACACACAATGACGTCAGTCAATCAACCTGCCAACCCGATACTGTATACTCACCCACAATGTCAGTCAATCAACCTGCCAACCCGATACTGCACACTCACCCACAATGAAGTCAGTCAATCAACCTGCCAACCCGATACTGCACACTCACCCACAATGACATCAGTCAATCAACCAGCAAACCCGATATTACACTCTCACCCACAATAACGTCAGTCAATCAACCTGCCAACACGATACTGCACACTCACCCACAATGACGTAAATCAACCTGCCAACCCGGCACTGCACACTCACTCACAATGACGTCAGTCAATCAACCTGCCGACCCGATACTGCACACTCACCCACAATGACGTCAGTCAATCAACCTGCCAACCCGATACTGCACACTCACCCACAATGACGTCAGTCAATCAACCCGCCAACCCGATACTGCACACTCACCCACAATGACGTCAATCAACCTGCCAACCCGATACTGCACACTCACCCACAATGACGTCTGTCAATTAACCTGCCAACCCGATATTGCACACTCACCCACAATCACGTCAGTCAATCAACCTGCCAACCCGATACTGCACACTCACCCACAATGACGTCAATCAACCTGCCAACCCGATACTGCACACTCACCCACAATGACGTCAATCAACCTGCCAACCCGATACTGCACATTCACCCACAATGACGTCAGTCAGTCAACCTGCCAACCCGATACTGCACACTCACCCACACTGACGTCAGTCAATCAACCTGCCAACCCGATACTGCACACGCACCCAGAATGTCAGTCAATCAACCTGCCAACCCGATACTGCACACTCACCCACAATGACGTCAATCAACTTGCCAACCCGATACTGCACACTCACCCACAATGAAGTCAGTCAATCAACCTGCCAACCCGATACTGCACACTCACACACAATGACGTCAGTCAATCAACCCGCCAACCCGATACTGCACACTCACCCACAATGACGTCAATCAACCTGCCAACCCGATACTGCACACTCACCCACAATGAGGTCAGTCAATCAACCTGCCAACCCGATATTGCACACTCACCCACAATGACGTCAGTCAATCAACCTGCCAACCTGATACTGCACACTCACCCACAATGACGTCAATCAACCTGCCACCCCGATATTGCACACTCACCCACAATGACGTCAGTCAATCAACCTGCCAACCTGATACTGCACACTCACCCACAATGACGTCAATCAACCCGCCAACCCGATACTGCACACTCACACACAATGACGTCAGTCAATCAACCAGCCAACCCGATACTGCACACTCACCCACAATGACGTCAATCAACCTGCCAACCCGATACAGCACACTCACCCACAATGACGTCAATCAACCTGCCAACCCGATACTGCACACTCACACACAATGACGTCAGTCAATCAACCTGCCAACCCGATACTGCACACTCACCCACAATGACGTCAGTCAATCAACCTGCCAACCCGATACTGCACACTCACCCACAATGAAGCCGGTCAATCAACCTGCCAACCCGATACTGCACACTCACCCACAATGACGTCAGTCAATCAACCCGCCAACCCGATACTGCACACTCACCCACAATGACGTCAGTCAATCAACCTGCCAACCCGATACTGCACACTCAACCACAATGACGTCAGTCAATCAACCTGCCAACCCGATATTGCACACTCACCCACAATGACGTCAATCAACCTGCCAACCCGATACTGCACACTCACCCACAATGACGTCAGTCAATCAACCTGCCAACCCAATACTGCACACTCACCCACAATGACGTCAATCAACCTGCCAACCCGATACTGCACATTCACCCACAATGACGTCAGTCAATCAACCTGTCAACCCGATACTGCACACTCACCCACAATGACGTCTGTCAATCAACCTGCCAACCCGATACTGCACACTCTCCCACAATGACGTCAATCAACCTGCCAACCCGATACTGCACATTCACCCACAATGACGTCAGTCAATCAACCTGTCAACCCGATACTGCACACTCACCCACAATGACGTCAGTCAATCAACCTGCCAACCCGATACTGCACACTCACCCACAATGACGTCAATCAACCTGCCAACCCGATACTGCACACTCACCCACAATGACGTCAGTCAATCAACCTGCCAACCCGATACTGCACACTCACCCACAATGACCTCAATCAACCTGCCAACCCGATACTGCACACTCACCCACAATGACGTCAGTCAATCAACCTGCCAACCCGATACTGCACACTCACCCACAATGACGTCAATCAACCTGCCAACCCGATACTGCACACTCACCCACAATGACGTCAGTCAATCAACCTGCCAACCCGATACTGCACACTCACCCACAATGACGTCAGTCAATCAACCCGCCAACCCGATACTGCACACTCACCCACAATGACGTCAGTCAATCAACCTGCCAACCCGATATTGCACACTCACCCACAATGACGTCAGTCAATCAACCTGCCAACCCGATACTGCACACTCACCCACAATGACGTCAGTCAACCTGCCAACCCGATACTGCACACTCACCCACAATGACGTCAGTCAATCAACCTGCCAACCCGATATTGCACACTCACCCACAATGACGTCAGTCAATCAACCTGCCAACCCGATACTGCACACTCACCCACAATGACGTCAATCAACCTGCCAACCCGATACTGCACACTCACCCACAATGACGTCAGTCAATCAACCTGCCAACCCGATACTGCACTCTCACCCACAATGACGTCAATCAACCTGCCGACCCGATACTGCACACTCACCCACAATGACGTCAGTCAATCAACCTGCCAACCCGATACTGCACTCTCACGCACAATGTCAGTCAATCAACCTGCCAACCCGATACTGCACACTCACCCACAATGACGTCAGTCAATCAATCTACCAACCCGATACTGCACACTCACCCACAATGACGTCAATCAATCAACCTGCCAACCCGATACTGCACACTCACCCACAATGACGTCAGTCAATCAACCTGCCAACCCGATACTGCACACTCACACACAATGACGTCAGTCAATCAACCTGCCAACCCGATACTGCACACTCACCCACAATGTGAGTCAATCAACCTGCCAACCCGATACTGCACATTCACCCACAATGACGTCAGTCAGTCAACCTGCCAACCCGATACTGCACACTCACCCACAATGACGTCAGTCAATCAACCTGCCAACCCGATACTGCACACTCACCCACAATGTCAGTCAATCAACCTGCCAACCCGATACTGCACACTCACCCACAATGACGTAAATCAACTTGCCAACCCGATACTGCACACTCACCCACAATGAAGTCAGTCAATCAACCTGCCAACCCGATACTGCACACTCACCCACAATGACGTCAGTCAATGAACCCGCCTACCCGATACTGCACACTCACCCACAATGACGTCAATCAACCTGCCAACCCGATACTGCACACTCACCCACAATGAGGTCAGTCAATCAACCTGCCAACCCGATATTGCACACTCACCCACAATGACGTCAGTCAATCAACCTGCCAACCTGATACTGCACACTCACCCACAATGACGTCAATCAACCTGCCAACCCGATACTGCACACTCACCCACAATGACGTCAGTCAATCAACCTGCCAACCCGATAATGCACTCTCACTCACAATGACGTCAATCAACCCGCCAACCCGATACTGCACACTCACACACAATGACGTCAGTCAATCAACCTGCCAACCCGATACTGTATACTCACCCACAATGTCAGTCAATCAACCTGCCAACCCGATACTGCACACTCACCCACAATGACGTCAGTCAATCAACCTGCCTACACGATACTGCACGCTCACCCACAATGTCAGTCAATCAACCTGCCAACCCGATACTGCACACTCACCCACAATGACGTCAATCAACTTGCCAACCCGATACTGCACACTCACCCACAATGAAGTCAGTCAATCAACCTGCCAACCCGATACTGCACACTCACCCACAATGACATCAGTCAATCAACCAGCAAACCCGATATTACACTCTCACCCACAATAACGTCAGTCAATCAACCTGCCAACACGATACTGCACACTCACCCACAATGACGTAAATCAACCTGCCAACCCGGCACTGCACACTCACTCACAATGACGTCAGTCAATCAACCTGCCGACCCGATACTGCACACTCACCCACAATGACGTCAGTCAATCAACCTGCCAACCCGATACTGCACACTCACCCACAATGACGTCAGTCAATCAACCCGCCAACCCGATACTGCACACTCACCCACAATGACGTCAATCAACCTGCCAACCCGATACTGCACACTCACCCACAATGACGTCAGTCAATTAACCTGCCAACCCGATATTGCACACTCACCCACAATCACGTCAGTCAATCAACCTGCCAACCCGATACTGCACACTCACCCACAATGACGTCAATCAACCTGCCAACCCGATACTGCACACTCACCCACAATGACGTCAATCAACCTGCCAACCCGATACTGCACATTCACCCACAATGACGTCAGTCAGTCAACCTGCCAACCCGATACTGCACACTCACCCAGAATGTCAGTCAATCAACCTGCCAACCCGATACTGCACACTCACCCACAATGACGTCAATCAACTTGCCAACCCGATACTGCACACTCACCCACAATGAAGTCAGTCAATCAACCTGCCAACCCGATACTGCACACTCACACACAATGACGTCAGTCAATCAACCCGCCAACCCGATACTGCACACTCACCCACAATGACGTCAATCAACCTGCCAACCCGATACTGCACACTCACCCACAATGAGGTCAGTCAATCAACCTGCCAACCCGATATTGCACACTCACCCACAATGACGTCAGTCAATCAACCTGCCAACCTGATACTGCACACTCACCCACAATGACGTCAATCAACCTGCCACCCCGATACTGCACACTCACCCACAATGACGTCAGTCAATCAACCTGCCAACCTGATACTGCACACTCACCCACAATGACGTCAATCAACCCGCCAACCCGATACTGCACACTCACACACAATGACGTCAGTCAAACAACCAGCCAACCCGATACTGCACACTCACCCACAATGACGTCAATCAACCTGCCAACCCGATACTGCACACTCACCCACAATGACGTCAATCAACCTGCCAACCCGATACTGCACACTCACACACAATGACGTCAGTCAATCAACCTGCCAACCCGATACTGCACACTCACCCACAATGACGTCAGTCAATCAACCTGCCAACCCGATACTGCACACTCACCCACAATGAAGCCGGTCAATCAACCTGCCAACCCGATACTGCACACTCACCCACAATGACGTCAGTCAATCAACCCGCCAACCCGATACTGCACACTCACCCACAATGACGTCAGTCAATCAACCTGCCAACCCGATACTGCACAGTCACCCACAATGACGTCAGTCAATCAACCTGCCAACCCGATATTGCACACTCACCCACAATGACGTCAATCAACCTGCCAACCCGATACTGCACACTCACCCACAATGACGTCAGTCAATCAACCTGCCAACCCAATACTGCACACTCACCCACAATGACGTCAATCAACCTGCCAACCCGATACTGCACATTCACCCACAATGACGTCAGTCAATCAACCTGTCAACCCGATACTGCACATTCACCCACAATGACGTCAGTCAATCAACCTGTCAACCCGATACTGCACACTCACCCACAATGACGTCAGTCAATCAACCTGCCAACCCGATACTGCACACTCACCCACAATGACGTCAATCAACCTGCCAACCCGATACTGCACACTCACCCACAATGACGTCAGTCAATCAACCTGCCAACCCGATACTGCACACTCACCCACAATGACCTCAATCAACCTGCCAACCCGATACTGCACACTCACCCACAATGACGTCAGTCAATCAACCTGCCAACCCGATACTGCACACTCACCCACAATGACGTCAATCAACCTGCCAACCCGATACTGCACACTCACCCACAATGACGTCAGTCAATCAACCTGCCAACCCGATACTGCACACTCACCCACAATGACGTCAGTCAATCAACCCGCCAACCCGATACTGCACACTCACCCACAATGACGTCAATCAACCTGCCAACCCGATACTGCACACTCACCCACAATGACGTCAGTCAATCAACCTGCCAACCCGATATTGCACACTCACCCACAATGACGTCAGTCAATCAACCTGCCAACCCGATACTGCACACTCACCCACAATGACGTCAGTCAACCTGCCAACCCGATACTGCACACTCACCCACAATGACGTCAGTCAATCAACCTGCCAACCCGATATTGCACACTCACCCACAATGACGTCAGTCAATCAACCTGCCAACCCGATACTGCACACTCACCCACAATGACGTCAATCAACCTGCCAACCCTATACTGCACACTCACCCACAATGACGTCAGTCAATCAACCTGCCAACCCGATACTGCACTCTCACCCACAATGACGTCAATCAACCTGCCAACCCGATACTGCACACTCACCCACAATGACGTCGGTCAATCAACCTGCCAACCCGATACTGCACTCTCACGCACAATGTCAGTCAATCAACCTGCCAACCCGATACTGCACACTCACCCACAATGACGTCAGTCAATCAATCTACCAACCCGATACTGCACACTCACCCACAATGACGTCAATCAATCAACCTGCCAACCCGATACTGCACACTCACCCACAATGACGTCAGTCAATCAACCTGCCAACCCGATACTGCACACTCACACACAATGACGTCAGTCAATCAACCTGCCAACCCGATACTGCACACTCACCCACAATGTGAGTCAATCAACCTGCCAACCCGATACTGCACATTCACCCACAATGACGTCAGTCAGTCAACCTGCCAACCCGATACTGCACACTCACCCACAATGACGTCAGTCAATCAACCTGCCAACCCGATACTGCACACTCACCCACAATGTCAGTCAATCAACCTGCCAACCCGATACTGCACACTCACCCACAATGACGTAAATCAACTTGCCAACCCGATACTGCACACTCACCCACAATGAAGTCAGTCAATCAACCTGCCAACCCGATACTGCACACTCACCCACAATGACGTCAGTCAATGAACCCGCCTACCCGATACTGCACACTCACCCACAATGACGTCAATCAACCTGCCAACCCGATACTGCACACTCACCCACAATGACGTCAGTCAATCAACCTGCCAACCCGATACTGCACTCTCACCCACAATGACGTCAATCAACCTGCCAACCCGATACTGCACATTCACCCACAATGAAGTCAGTCAATCAACCTGCCAACCCGATACTGCACACTCACCCACAATGACGTCAGTCAATGAACCCGCCTACCCGATACTGCACACTCACCCACAATGACGTCAATCAACCTGCCAACCCGATACTGCACACTCACCCACAATGAGGTCAGTCAATCAACCTGCCAACCCGATATTGCACACTCACCCACAATGACGTCAGTCAATCAACCTGCCAACCTGATACTGCACACTCACCCACAATGACGTCAATCAACCTGCCAACCCGATACTGCACACTCACCCACAATGACGTCAGTCAATCAACCTGCCAACCCGATATTGCACACTCACCCACAATGACGTCAGTCAATCAACCTGCCAACCCGATACTGCACACTCACCCACAATGACGTCAGTCAACCTGCCAACCCGATACTGCACACTCACCCACAATGACGTCAGTCAATCAACCTGCCAACCCGATATTGCACACTCACCCACAATGACGTCAGTCAATCAACCTGCCAACCCGATACTGCACACTCACCCACAATGACGTCAATCAACCTGCCAACCCGATACTGCACACTCACCCACAATGACGTCAGTCAATCAACCTGCCAACCCGATACTGCACTCTCACCCACAATGACGTCAATCAACCTGCCAACCCGATACTGCACACTCACCCACAATGACGTCAGTCAATCAACCTGCCAACCCGATACTGCACTCTCACGCACAATGTCAGTCAATCAACCTGCCAACCCGATACTGCACACTCACCCACAATGACGTCAGTCAATCAATCTACCAACCCGATACTGCACACTCACCCACAATGACGTCAATCAATCAACCTGCCAACCCGATACTGCACATTCACCCACAATGACGTCAGTCAATCAACCTGTCAACCCGATACTGCACACTCACCCACAATGACGTCAGTCAATCAACCTGCCAACCCGATACTGCACACTCACCCACAATGACGTCAATCAACCTGCCAACCCGATACTGCACACTCACCCACAATGACGTCAGTCAATCAACCTGCCAACCCGATACTGCACACTCACCCACAATGACCTCAATCAACCTGCCAACCCGATACTGCACACTCACCCACAATGACGTCAGTCAATCAACCTGCCAACCCGATACTGCACACTCACCCACAATGACGTCAATCAACCTGCCAACCCGATACTGCACACTCACCCACAATGACGTCAGTCAATCAACCTGCCAACCCGATACTGCACACTCACCCACAATGACGTCAGTCAATCAACCCGCCAACCCGATACTGCACACTCACCCACAATGACGTCAATCAACCTGCCAACCCGATACTGCACACTCACCCACAATGACGTCAGTCAATCAACCTGCCAACCCGATATTGCACACTCACCCACAATGACGTCAGTCAATCAACCTGCCAACCCGATACTGCACACTCACCCACAATGACGTCAGTCAACCTGCCAACCCGATACTGCACACTCACCCACAATGACGTCAGTCAATCAACCTGCCAACCCGATATTGCACACTCACCCACAATGACGTCAGTCAATCAACCTGCCAACCCGATACTGCACACTCACCCACAATGACGTCAATCAACCTGCCAACCCTATACTGCACACTCACCCACAATGACGTCAGTCAATCAACCTGCCAACCCGATACTGCACTCTCACCCACAATGACGTCAATCAACCTGCCAACCCGATACTGCACACTCACCCACAATGACGTCAGTCAATCAACCTGCCAACCCGATACTGCACTCTCACGCACAATGTCAGTCAATCAACCTGCCAACCCGATACTGCACACTCACCCACAATGACGTCAGTCAATCAATCTACCAACCCGATACTGCACACTCACCCACAATGACGTCAATCAATCAACCTGCCAACCCGATACTGCACACTCACCCACAATGACGTCAGTCAATCAACCTGCCAACCCGATACTGCACACTCACACACAATGACGTCTGTCAATCAACCTGCCAACCCGATACTGCACACTCACCCACAATGTGAGTCAATCAACCTGCCAACCCGATACTGCACATTCACCCACAATGACGTCAGTCAGTCAACCTGCCAACCCGATACTGCACACTCACCCACAATGACGTCAGTCAATCAACCTGCCAACCCGATACTGCACACTCACCCACAATGTCAGTCAATCAACCTGCCAACCCGATACTGCACACTCACCCACAATGACGTAAATCAACTTGCCAACCCGATACTGCACACTCACCCACAATGAAGTCAGTCAATCAACCTGCCAACCCGATACTGCACACTCACCCACAATGACGTCAGTCAATGAACCCGCCTACCCGATACTGCACACTCACCCACAATGACGTCAATCAACCTGCCAACCCGATACTGCACACTCACCCACAATGACGTCAGTCAATCAACCTGCCAACCCGATACTGCACTCTCACCCACAATGACGTCAATCAACCTGCCAACCCGATACTGCACATTCACCCACAATGAAGTCAGTCAATCAACCTGCCAACCCGATACTGCACACTCACCCACAATGACGTCAGTCAATGAACCCGCCTACCCGATACTGCACACTCACCCACAATGACGTCAATCAACCTGCCAACCCCGATACTGCACACTCACCCACAATGAGGTCAGTCAATCAACCTGCCAACCCGATATTGCACACTCACCCACAATGACGTCAGTCAATCAACCTGCCAACCTGATACTGCACACTCACCCACAATGACGTCAATCAACCTGCCAACCCGATACTGCACACTCACCCACAATGACGTCAGTCAATCAACCTGCCAACCCGATATTGCACACTCACCCACAATGACGTCAGTCAATCAACCTGCCAACCCGATACTGCACACTCACCCACAATGACGTCAGTCAACCTGCCAACCCGATACTGCACACTCACCCACAATGACGTCAGTCAATCAACCTGCCAACCCGATATTGCACACTCACCCACAATGACGTCAGTCAATCAACCTGCCAACCCGATACTGCACACTCACCCACAATGACGTCAATCAACCTGCCAACCCGATACTGCACACTCACCCACAATGACGTCAGTCAATCAACCTGCCAACCCGATACTGCACTCTCACCCACAATGACGTCAATCAACCTGCCAACCCGATACTGCACACTCACCCACAATGACGTCAGTCAATCAACCTGCCAACCCGATACTGCACTCTCACGCACAATGTCAGTCAATCAACCTGCCAACCCGATACTGCACACTCACCCACAATGACGTCAGTCAATCAATCTACCAACCCGATACTGCACACTCACCCACAATGACGTCAATCAATCAACCTGCCAACCCGATACTGCACACTCACCCACAATGACGTCAGTCAATCAACCTGCCAACCCGATACTGCACACTCACACACCATGACGTCAGTCAATCAACCTGCCAACCCGATACTGCACACTCACCCACAATGTGAGTCAATCAACCTGCCAACCCGATACTGCACATTCACCCACAATGACGTCAGTCAGTCAACCTGCCAACCCGATACTGCACACTCACCCACAATGACGTCAGTTAATCAACCTGCCAACCCGATACTGCACACTCACCCACAATGTCAGTCAATCAACCTGCCAACCCGATACTGCACACTCACCCACAATGACGTAAATCAACTTGCCAACCCGATACTGCACACTCACCCACAATGAAGTCAATCAACCTGCCAACCCGATACTGCAAACTCACCCACAATGACGTCAGTCAATGAACCCGCCTACCCGATACTGCACACTCACCCACAATGACGTCAATCAACCTGCCAACCCGATACTGCACACTCACCCACAATGAGGTCAGTCAATCAACCTGCCAACCCGATATTGCACACTCACCCACAATGACGTCAGTCAATCAACCTGCCAACCTGATACTGCACACTCACCCACAATGACGTCAATCAACCTGCCAACCCGATACTGCACACTCACCCACAATGACGTCAGTCAATCAACCTGCCAACCCGATAATGCACTCTCACTCACAATGACGTCAATCAACCCGCCAACCCGATACTGCACACTCACACACAATGACGTCAGTCAATCAACCTGCCAACCCGATACTGTATACTCACCCACAATGTCAGTCAATCAACCTGCCAACCCGATACTGCACACTCACCCACAATGACGTCAGTCAATCAACCTGCCAACACGATACTGCACGCTCACCCACAATGTCAGTCAATCAACCTGCCAACCCGATACTGCACACTCACCCACAATGACGTCAATCAACTTGCCAACCCGATACTGCACACTCACCCACAATGAAGTCTGTCAATCAACCTGCCAACCCGATACTGCACACTCACCCACAATGACATCAGTCAATCAACCAGCAAACCCGATATTACACTCTCACCCACAATAACGTCAGTCAATCAACCTGCCAACACGATACTGCACACTCACCCACAATGACGTAAATCAACCTGCCAACCCGGCACTGCACACTCACTCACAATGACGTCAGTCAATCAACCTGCCGACCCGATACTGCACACTCACCCACAATGACGTCAGTCAATCAACCTGCCAACCCGATACTGCACACTCACCCACAATGACGTCAGTCAATCAACCCGCCAACCCGATACTGCACACTCACCCACAATGACGTCAATCAACCTGCCAACCCGATACTGCACACTCACCCACAATGACGTCTGTCAATTAACCTGCCAACCCGATATTGCACACTCACCCACAATCACGTCAGTCAATCAACCTGCCAACCCGATACTGCACACTCACCCACAATGACGTCAATCAACCTGCCAACCCGATACTGCACACTCACCCACAATGACGTCAATCAACCTGCCAACCCGATACTGCACATTCACCCACAATGACGTCAGTCAGTCAACCTGCCAACCCGATACTGCACACTCACCCACACTGACGTCAGTCAATCAACCTGCCAACCCGATACTGCACACGCACCCAGAATGTCAGTCAATCAACCTGCCAACCCGATACTGCACACTCACCCACAATGACGTCAATCAACTTGCCAACCCGATACTGCACACTCACCCACAATGAAGTCAGTCAATCAACCTGCCAACCCGATACTGCACACTCACACACAATGACGTCAGTCAATCAACCCGCCAACCCGATACTGCACACTCACCCACAATGACGTCAATCAACCTGCCAACCCGATACTGCACACTCACCCACAATGAGGTCAGTCAATCAACCTGCCAACCCGATATTGCACACTCACCCACAATGACGTCAGTCAATCAACCTGCCAACCTGATACTGCACACTCACCCACAATGACGTCAATCAACCTGCCACCCCGATACTGCACACTCACCCACAATGACGTCAGTCAATCAACCTGCCAACCTGATACTGCACACTCACCCACAATGACGTCAATCAACCCGCCAACCCGATACTGCACACTCACACACAATGACGTCAGTCAATCAACCAGCCAACCCGATACTGCACACTCACCCACAATGACGTCAATCAACCTGCCAACCCGATACAGCACACTCACCCACAATGACGTCAATCAACCTGCCAACCCGATACTGCACACTCACACACAATGACGTCAGTCAATCAACCTGCCAACCCGATACTGCACACTCACCCACAATGACGTCAGTCAATCAACCTGCCAACCCGATACTGCACACTCACCCACAATGAAGCCGGTCAATCAACCTGCCAACCCGATACTGCACACTCACCCACAATGACGTCAGTCAATCAACCCGCCAACCCGATACTGCACACTCACCCACAATGACGTCAGTCAATCAACCTGCCAACCCGATACTGCACACTCAACCACAATGACGTCAGTCAATCAACCTGCCAACCCGATATTGCACACTCACCCACAATGACGTCAATCAACCTGCCAACCCGATACTGCACACTCACCCACAATGACGTCAGTCAATCAACCTGCCAACCCAATACTGCACACTCACCCACAATGACGTCAATCAACCTGCCAACCCGATACTGCACATTCACCCACAATGACGTCAGTCAATCAACCTGTCAACCCGATACTGCACACTCACCCACAATGACGTCTGTCAATCAACCTGCCAACCCGATACTGCACACTCTCCCACAATGACGTCAATCAACCTGCCAACCCGATACTGCACATTCACCCACAATGACGTCAGTCAATCAACCTGTCAACCCGATACTGCACACTCACCCACAATGACGTCAGTCAATCAACCTGCCAACCCGATACTGCACACTCACCCACAATGACGTCAATCAACCTGCCAACCCGATACTGCACACTCACCCACAATGACGTCAGTCAATCAACCTGCC